>NW_020696610.1:0-6235 GCF_002925995.2 Terrapene triunguis | reverse complement strand
AAGACTAACAGAAGTATTGGGAGCATAAGCTTTCGTGGGTAAGAACCAAGTGAGGTTCTTACCCACGAAAGCTTATGCTCCCAATACTTCTGTTAGTCTTAAAGGTGCCACAGGACCCTCTGTTGCTTTTTACAGATTCAGACTAACACGGCTACCCCTCTGATACCTGAAAATTCAAGTACACTATATCCACTGGATCACCCTTATCCACATGCCTGTTGACTCCTTCAAAGAATTCTAACAGATTGGTGAGGCGTGACTCCCTTTACAAAAGTCATGTTGACTCTTCCCTAACAAATCTGAATTATATATGTGTCTGGTAATTCTGTTCTTTCGCTAGAGTTTCTACCAGTTTCCCTGTAATGGCAAGGATCTCATCTGAAGTCCTCTTTAAAAATCAGTGTTACATTAGCTACCTGCCAGACATCCGGTACACAGGCTTATTTCAGTGAGAGGCTACATACTAAAATCAGTAGTTCTGCAATTTCATAATTGCAAATTAAGGTTAGTAGGCCTATTGACCTCAATAGGAACAGAGCATGGTTGGGTACTTACAACTAATATACACATGACCTAAAACAGAGAGCATTAAGTGCATGCAGCTTTAGTGAGAGGCAAAAAGTTACTGTAGTTAACACCATTATGCCATAAATATAGTGCTGAAAGCAAATCTGTGTTATGGACTTATGTCTTTTTATAGTTCATCCATACATACTGTATGTATCTGTTTCACTGGTACCATGGTAACCGTGAAGAGAAAACACACACCAACCTGAAACAGTAGCAATCACATCACTTATTATGGGAATAGCCAAGTACAGGATAATCATGTGTCCTGAAAGCTGGGAATGTTCTTGTTTTCAGGGCCTGTCTGTGTCACTGCCGTTTTGAGCAAAACAAGGTTGGTTTATCCAGTTTTTACAATTCCTGCAAACTGTCCTCCTGAGCAAATGAAACTGATAGGCTGGCTGACTAGAAGTACACGTCAAGGCTCTCTCCTAACCAGGCCTGATGCATGTTTCAACACTGTACTCCCCTTGGGGCCTCTCAGTAAACCCTCTGATAACCCTAATATGAAATCACTCATATGCAGGCCCCAATACCACAAGCTGATCCACCCTGCTGGACACCCATGCTCTCACGGAGCCACAGAGAAGTCAATGGGGCTCCATGGAAATGCAGGGATCTGTTCACAGGGATCAGTTTGCAAGAACAAGGCCAAAGGGCCAAACCCACCTGTTCAGACTCACCAACACCCCACCACTATTATCCCCTGTGCTTCCTCCACATCTCTATAGGACTTTTCCATAAGGAGAACTCTAGAGTTTACCAGGCATCACATAAATAGGGTACTACAGAAAATACTATAAAAGCCTCTGGGATTTAATAGTAATAGCAAGACTGCTTCTGTAAGTTTTGCTGAACAATTATATAATTTTTCTATTAAATTCCATCTGACTGGTCAAAAAACCTACAGCAAGATTATAAATTTCTATTAAATTCTACAGGAATACGAGTGTCCCAGTTTTTCCACTTTGAAAACCCAGTCAAACTTTTCAGACAGTGGGGGGGGGGGGGGGGGGGGGGAAAGATGACTACATATCTATTTGCACAAACTCTCCAACTCCAACATGTACCATTACCTGTTATGAAGTATTCTCTACCACCGCCACAGTAATCCTAACATTTAGCTAGTTAAGCGCACTTACATACCACCTTTGACATTTCAAAGTTCAAATGTATTCAAGTTCATCCCACAGAAATAAAGGTGGTCAGGATTTCATTTTTACATATTTTTTTAACCCTCTTTTAATTGCTAAACTTCTCAAAGCATTAAAAAAAAAAAAAAACAGCCGTCACATTTTTACAGTGTCCATGCATGGAAAATATCAGCCTGATTGGTAAATGTTTCAGAAGGTTGTGAAAACTGGGGATTTGAGTATAAACTCTTTTGCAGCTTTTAATTATAGTGACAGCAACCAGCCCATTACAATTATTGTGCACATTTTCATTTCCACTAAAGCAGTGGTTTTCAACCAGAGGTCCGCAGACTATGTATAAGGGGTCCGCGAAAGGTTAGTCGTTACCACAGAACAGTGGTTTTCAACCTGTGGTCTGATGACCACTGAGGGTCTGCAGACCATGTGTAAGATTTCCAAAGGGGTCCGCACCTCCATTCAAAATTTTTTAGGGGTTCACAAATGAAAAAAGATTGAAAACCACTGCACTAAAGCAAGACTGTCTATAAGCCCCCTAGTGGGAAAAGAGGATTTGACTATTTTTGTTTTTAAGCCTGTAATATCTGTGACTCCTTTAAGTGCCGTTTGCTTTTCTCTGAATCGATGTTTAAAACACCGTCACTTCAAATATCTGGCATTCTCCTCAGGCCAACTCACGGCAATCCCGGTGGCCATCTGGTCTGTAGTTCTCAGAGAGCAGGAGTCCTAACAACTGTTTTTTGAAGCTTTCAGAGAACTCAGCATGCTGCCGTGTGCTTTAATAGAAATGGTATTTTCCACTGGAAACAAAGCTTTTAATGTTTAGAGAAAATGGTCATGAGGACTTCCCCTTTTGAGGACTTAGAAACGAAGATGGATGCTAGAAGTTTTATGAGTGAAGCTAAATGACTGCCAGACTTCTAAAATGACAACACATTAGGAAAAAATTTCCTGTATGTTTTGTACACTTGAACTCAGCTACATTTCTTGCCTGACATTGGAGTTTTTAATAATCAGCTCTAATGAAATATAACTCTCAGATGACACAGCTTCAAAGTATAGGTTTTTTTGGTTCACTAGCTAGCAGTGAGGTTTTGGCCTTATTATTGGCCCTTTACAGACAAGTCTGAAGATAAGGTTTCTGCCTTGTATCTGCTCTATACACAGTGTCCATAAGATAGTCAACCTAACTGAATACATCAGATTTATTTTCACAAAATAACTATAGCCAAGACACACGTTATGACACAAGAACACAAATACAATGTAAGCAATACTTGGCCTCTCTTTTTTCTCTTCTGTTTCAGTCTGCTAGCTTACAGTGGGATACAACTTGTTGAGGTTTTTTAAATCTAGCTTCAGTGCTTGAAGAACCTTTTTGCAGCAAGGACTGGAGTTGTCTGGTGTGAAAGATGGTGGAATTTTTATTATTGAATCTGGTTCTTGTTGTTTAGGACATATTTCTTAGTTGCTGGTTGACATGTCAGTGTCAAATATATTATATGGATATTTATTTATTTATTTTGAAGGCATGTCCACACACACACATATATATATACATACACACACGTAGACAATGCTCACGCATTTCAAAGCTCAACTACACAACAATAAGAAGTCCAGCACTATAAGCTAAGCGACATGAAAGCTCTAGTCAATTAGTTTTGGGAGCTCAGCAGCCCTGAAAGCAACTCGTATTTCCTGGAAGGCGGGACTGCTGGGGGAACACTGCTCATTCTCTGCAGCCCTGATTATGAGGGTCATTTCAGCAAGTCTGAGGGAAAGTGACAGCCGGGCCAAATGTGTGACTGCCGCTCCAGGTAGGCCTTGGCAGGTAGGCATCTAGTCTGAGCACTTCTGCTTGCTAGAACAGCAGCAATATCACACAAAGAAAGAAATGGTTTCTCAGGGAGACAGTTTCCAAGCCAATTTAAAAGCTTTATAGATCGAAACCAACACCTTCAACTCCACCCTGGAACTACTATGCAGCAACTGGAGTCATGAACTCCCAGCAAGATACTGCCAAGTGACAAACACATTCAGGACCAGCTTCAGTTTATAAGCAGATTGAAGGTGTAGCCCCAGGCAGAGTAAGTGTAGCCATCTCCTCTCAAGAGGACAAAGGTCCATATCAAAAACAAAAGGGTTTCCAACTTTCTAGCCAAACACAGGCAGGAAAAACAAAAGACAATTCGGGTCACTACTACTACCTGGATAATCACCTGACAGCAGCTGGTGAGCTAATAAGATCTTCAAATTGTCTACTCCAGTAACAAGCGGTGAGACAACAAGTCTAGGGGCTGATTAATTTAAACCCATTTGAGTGGAAAAAAGTACAAAGAACCAGAATTGGGCTCATTAGCTTTAAAGAGGCAGAGAGGAAATTCTCTGAAAAACATAAGGGACAGATTTCTGGCAGGAGTTAATGTTAAATGCTCTCAAGGGGTGTTGCCTACTTGTGCAATCATAACATTAACAATTTGTTTGATTCATAAAATGCAACAGCAGCTAGATTCAGTAGCTATACTTCCTGCAGTCCAGACTGTGTTTTCATGAGGCAACTGAGGAGTTGTACCCTCTTTCTGAAATCCTCAACGGCTTTTTGATGTGGATCTGTGGCACACGAACTGCTGTCTAAACAAATTTTGAATTCTTAGTGAATGACAACAGCATATCGGCTCCTTCTGAGGTTACAGTGAATGTTGAAAGGATCCATGTTTACTTTTTCCCGTTGTGGAAAAAAGTTTGTGTAACGTGGTATGGTGCAATGTGCTACGGCGGTGGCGTTCTCTGTCAATGCTGCACTTCATTTCCAAAACATAGCTGTGTAGGATGAAGTAAGTGTTACATTTCAGTTTCTCCAGATTACTGACAAATATTACACTTGGTCTCTAATACTGCAGGAAGACAGAAGATTAAAGGAGAGAACACAGTGCATGACCTCCCAAGCACTGGGACAAATTCCGACTACTCCCTGTAGGGTGCGCTAGAGGGAGATTCCCCATCTCCCCCTAGCACACGCTCCGGGGGAGGGAAGGGGGGGGGTAAGTGCACAGGGAGACTTCCTGCTGCACACAACTCACCCAGGAAGAAGTTAGTCACAATGTAGACCTAAAGATCCCTTGAGTGCAACTGAGGAGTTGGGGTGGCGGAGCTGGCATAGTTAGCATGACTGGCTGCACTCTACAGGCACAGCAGACTGGGGAGGTTGTGACCAGGACTTCATCCACATGCTTACTGGGAACTCTGCCTCAGTAAGGACAGAATTAAAACCAGGTAAGGTCTTTGAGATTTGACCCATCCTAAATATGGTCCTTTGCTTTTCTAAAGGAAAATACAGAACATTTAAGATAAAAAATAAAGCATTCACCAAAATATATAAATAAATGATTCTAAAGACATTAAAAATATTAGGTTATTTCTATAACTGTATACAAAGGTAAAAGCCACATATTTTAATAACAGGCTTGGCTTTTTCTTTAGAACGTAAGAATGTCCATACTAAGTCAGACCAATGGTCCATCTAGCCCAGTGTGGCCATTCTTATTCTCTTGTATAATATAGATACGCTCTCGGGTCAGTGTGGTGCAGGCTGGCAATCTTCGGATGCTGGAACATCATGGAAATAAAATATTAAAACATACTGTAGGAATGGCACTTTCAGGTTAAGGATCCATCAGGTAAATTAATATTATTAAAATATATGGTTCTAAAAACAAGACAATATGAAGAATCCCATTCAACACTCTCAATAACCTGGAATTTAGCTATGACCAGAATTTTAGGTAGGTTATTCCTTAGCCCTAAAACAAAATACACTCATAAGTCTTCCAGATGTCTTAAGTCAGCTTTGTGTCATGTTGCATTTTTCAGAAATCTTCATTGTACCAATATTCTGGATTTACACTGGTGTAATTGAGATGAGAACGTGGCCTCATGTCTATTACAGACATTTTATGGTTTGCTTTCCATTACACCTCTACCTTGATATAACGCTGTCCTCGGGAGCCAAAAAATCTTACCACGTTATAGGTGAAACCGTGTTATAGCGAACTTGCTTTGATCTGCCGGAGTGTGCAGCCCCGCCCCCCCGGAGCACTGCTTTACCGCATTATATCCGAATTCGTGTTATATCGGGTCGTATTATATCGGGGTAGAGGTGTATTTCAAATCAAATATTTTTATTATTATTATTATTTGTATTATTGTAGTATCTGCCCTAGTCACAAACCAGGACCCCATTGTGCTAGGTGCTGTACAAACACAGAACAAAAAGATAGTCCCTGCCCCAAGGAGCTTACAGTCTATGCAGATGGATACTGACAGGGGAGTACTTATGGGGGAGTACAAGTGAACAATTAGATTATCACCTACTTCGTCTCTCTGTTGTTCATCATGACAGGCAGTGGTCTCTGCACACCAGCAATTCAACTGTTACCAAGTTTTTTGTAGTCATCACAAGCAGGGCTGGCTCTAGGATTTTTGCCGCCCTAGGCAAAAACAATTTTGGCCGCCCC
>NW_020696609.1:0-11440 GCF_002925995.2 Terrapene triunguis | reverse complement strand
GGTGAACAGCTTGTAGACATGTGAGAGCAGGCATACTGGACAATAGTACTTTAGATCTTCACAATCACCCTTCTTGTAAAGCAGAATGGTGTTGGACTCCTTCCAGTTAGATGGCATCCTCTGTATTTCCAAGTAATGGCTAAACCTCTGAGCAAGGGTTTCCCAGAGGTCTTGGCCTCCAGCTTTTATCATTTTGATTGTCAGTCTATCTTTACCTGGGGATTTTCCTTCCTTAATTTGGTGAACTGCATGTTGAACTTCGCTGACAAGGACTGGGAGGTACATGCTCATTGGTCTGTTGAAGTGTTGGTACTGATACATTTATCTGAGACGCGAACAGTTCGGTGTAGAAATCTTTGCAGACCACTTCCATCCCTGTTCTGTCAATTACTGGTTTTCTGTCCCTGTTCTTCAGTGCCATTATTGTTGACCCATACAGTGTCAATTCCCTTTTGCATTTTTTGAGGTGTCTGTGATCTTCGGCCGTCTTTAAGAGCCTTTCATTTTGGTACTTCTTGAAGTCCTCCTTTAGTCTTCTTCTTATCAACTTGCAGAGGAGGGAGTACTCAAGCTTGCACCATCATTTTGCTTCTTTAGCAAGTACCGCATTTCCTCTGAGATTCTTCCCTTTGCTCTTTTCAGTCTTTCTTTCTCAGCTAATATTACTCATTGCCTCAATTGATCATTGCAGTTATCTATAAGACTCCAGTCTTCCTTGGAAATGTTCACTTTCAAGATTGCCTTGTCAAATATTTTTGGCCGCTGTCTCTGATTTGCCATCTGTAGTGCTTTCTTCTCCACCTTTTCATTGAAGTTGAGCCTTACTCTGAGCAAGCGATGGTCACTACTGGTGTTAAGTGATGGTACTACTGAGACGTCTTGTACAATGCGCCACTTATCAATTAGAATATAGTCAATCTCATTTTTGTTCTTCGCATTGGGCATGATCAATGTCCACCTCCTCTTGGCCTTCTTCTTAAACCAGGTGTTACCAATGAACATTTCTTTCATCTCCACCATAGTTGCCAGTCGCTCTCCTCATGGATTCTGTTCACTGATGCCATACCTTCCAATGAACTTTTCACCTTCTTCCCCTCTTCCAACTTTGTGTTCAAATCTCCCATTGCGATCGTATATGTGGATTTTTGAGCAAGGGTTTCCTCAAGCTCCTGATAGAATTCTTCCATATCATTATCTTCGCTTGTGCTTGTGGGAGCATAGATCTGAATAATCTTGAGGGTACTTTTCTTGTTCAGCTGGAGGTGTAGCACCCCGATGCGTGAGGACTTGAACTTGCACGAGATGATTTTTGAAGACCTTTCCTTGTTAATGATGAAGCCAATTCCTCCAACAGTTCTCATGCTTTCTCCTTTTCCCAACACGATGGTACTTTCATATCTCCGCTTCACTTCCATCTCCTTTCTTCATCGTGTTTTGCAGAGACCAAGGATGTTGCAGGCTGTCCTTGCCTTCTCCTCCATTAGATGGTTGATCAAATCATCTCTCATCAGTGTCCTGCAGTTATAGGTGCACACTGAGAGGCCAGTCCTTTTTCTGGCCCCTGAGATTCTTAATAGCCTCTCATCGACTGAACTCCCCACCACTGTTGTATAACAGATCGAGGAGTGAACAAGGAGCTGGGGCCCATTTATTCATATTGTTTTAGCCATTTCTTCATCCACCCACTGGCTATGCTGTCAGTGGCGCATTTACCTCCTCAACATAGCTAGCACCCAACCTCAAGTAGGAGGACAGCTCTCCTCTCCCTGGGTTGGTAGTCTAACACCTTAATAGCATGGCTGAACCTACAGAAGAATACACTCCACTATCTTCACTGTCAGAGAAGCCAGGGTCACTGCTGCACCACTTTGAAGCATTGAGGTAGGATTTTGCAGAGGCAGGATCTGCTGCAAAATCCTACATCAATGCAATTTTCATAACATTCTTTTAATGTAGTTTTTAGTGAGCAATTTAAGATTTGTAATTCTATACAGGTGAAATTCACCCCGTGCAGGGGGCCAGTACAAATAACAGGAACCAAACTAATGTTGCATTTAGGCTCTAGTTTGAACCCTAGTCTAGAGGAATCATTAAGCCAGTAAGTCAGCCTTGAAATTCCAGTATTGTAGCCTTGAAACTGCACCTATTTTACAGGAAAAAATTGATTTGTTCCATCAATTCATAGATTTTAAGGCCAGAAGAGACCTTTACGATCATTTAGTCTGAACTCCTGGGTAGCACATGGCAGAGAACCCCACCCAGTGACTCCCACATCTGTTTAAGCTAGAGCAGATCTTTTAGAAGGACAACCAGTCTGCTTGCTAGGAACTCAGTGACATTCAAAGGAAATGATCCAGCAGGACTGATCCGATGACTCTATTTACAGGTTAATTGTTAATGCTGGTATTTGGATGGGGTGCGTGTGTTGGAGTTGATAAGAAGCTATCTGATAAATCCGTTGACATATCCTTTTGAGTAATTACTGTGGCCTGGGCAGAGATAGCCTCTAGTTCAGCTAGAAGTTATTGGGCAGGAGGTCATATTAAATGCTCATCTTGCTGTCTTCTGGCTTTAAGATAGATGAATCTGTGGCTCGAGGGTGACGTTCCACTACCCTGACTCAGGTTGAGTAATGCTCGGACATGGGCATTGTTACACACTCATGAAGGGAATGGGTAAAATCCCCTTCATTCACAGGGAAGTCCCATGGATTTCAATGGGAGAGGGTATCCATGTGGGTTATGAGATTATCAGAATTTTGTGCTATATGGGTGAAGCCCAAAGTCCACTCTCGCGAATCATTATTATATGGGAAATGTAATAATTTTTTGCTTTACTGCAGAAAGGTTAAAATTCACACAGAATTTCTCAAGGATGGTTCAGTATACATTTAACTAGCTTTCCAAGGGTTCTGCCCACTGTTATTAAAACCAATAGAAGCCTTGTGCTCGACTTCATTGAGAATCAATCCACACGGACCTGTTGCCTGCTGCAATCTATCTAGCACCTTCAGTTCTTCTTTAATCTTTATCTCATCACCTTTCCAAAGGAAATGTCATTGGCAGAGCCAGGGAGAGATGCGAACCACACTGCAGTGACGGAATTTATCCTTCTGGGGTTTGGAAGAGGTCCAGGGCTCCAGGTGGTCCCTTTTGTGATGTTCCTGTTGATTTACATAATAACTGTGCTAGGGAACACCATCCTGGTCCTCACCATTACAGCCGACTGTCACCTTCAAACCCCCATGTACTTCCTCCTCATGAACCTGTCACTCTTAGACCTCTGCTACTCCTCCGTCATTGCCCCCAGAGCCACGGTGAGCTTTCTAACAGACACCAAAGCCATTTCCTACAGGGGATGTGCCACCCAATTCTTCTTCTTCGCTCTCTTTGTAAGTACTGAGGCATTCATCCTGACGGCCATGGCATATAATCGATACACTGCCATCTGCAACCCACTCCTGTATCCCACCACCATGTCCAAGCCAGTCTGCATTCAGCTGGTGGTGGGGTCCTATCTCTGTGGCAGCGTGAACGCCATGGTGCAAACGAGTTTCACCTTTACTCTGCGCTTCTGTGGCTCTAATGAGATTGATCATTTCTTCTGTGATGTTCCACCCCTGCTAAACCTCTCATGCACTGACACATACATCAATCAAATGGTGCTGTTTGCCTTATCGGGCGTCATCATAGTGAGCACTGCCCTGATCATTCTTGTCTCTTATGCCTATATCATCTCTGCTGTCCTCCAGACTCGCTGTGCCGGGGGCAGGCACAAGACCTTCTCCACCTGCACCTCCCACATAGTAGCTGTGAGTTTATTTTATGGGACTGTTTCCTTCATGTATGCCCAGCCAAGTTCATTATCTTCCCCAGATCAGAGCAAAGTGGTGTCTGTGTTTTACACCCTGGTCATCCCCATGTTGAATCCCTTCATCTACAGCCTAAGGAACAAGGATGTGAAAGAAGCTTTGAGAAGAACCATAGGCTGCATAATGGTTTTGAAATGAATCTTTTCTATGAATATTGAGCTAAATAATCCTTTGCTATATTGGAAGAACTTATTGGTCAACTAATCTATCTATCTATCTCTCTATCTCTCTATCTCTCTATCTCTCTATCTATCTATCTATCTACCTATCTCACGCTCAATACTGTCCTATGACACTAGAAGAATGATTTTTTAAAAACTGTAATAAATCAATCCTCTCCATGTTTATGTTATTTTTCACATTTTTATCTATCTGTTTAGAAATGCACAGATTTGGAAAACTGGATCCAAACACCCTTGAGCCATAGGGAGTGTTTGAAATCTGCATCCAAATTGCTCAACTACTTGATAAATGCTGAACCCAAATTTAGTTGCCTGGCTTAGTGTGTGAGTGTGTGTGTGGTGTCATATCTCCTTTACTCTCTGGCTCCAGTTGCTAAACACCATGCTATTTTCCTTAGAGGCTAAGGTAAGATTTTCAGGAACACTCAATGTTGTAGTCAATTAATATTTTACCTTTGACTTCAATGGGGGCAGATTTAGACCAACAGAAAACACTTTTGAAAATATCATTCTTATGCGGTTTGCCAGAAGCTTGGAATGGGTGACAGGGGATGGACACACGATGATTGCCCATTCTGTTCATTCCCTCTGAGGCACCTGGCATTGGCCACTGTCAGAAGACAGGATACTGGACTAAATGGACCTATGATCTGACGCAGTATGGCCATTCTTACATTCTTGTTTTCAGTTCTAATTGAAGATCTTTGTTCTCTGTGATGATGATTTTCAAAGTAGCCTAAGAAATCATGGGCCCAATTCCCTTTGTCACTCAATGGCAGATGGGTGCCAAACACCTTTGGGGATATTCACAATTTTTGTCCACAATTTTCAGTTCAAACCCATCTTTGGTTTATAGATTTGTAGATTCCAAGACTAGAAGGGTCAACTGTGATTATCTAGTCTGGCCTCCTGTAAAACATAGGCCATAGAATTTCCCCACAATAAATCCTAGAGATCACCTTTTATAAAAACATCCAATCTTGATTTAAAAATTGTGTAGAAGTCCAGAGGAGAAAGGAACTCTGTCTAGCAGGAAATGAAAAGTGTAACAGAGAGAACAAGCTCATGGGTACAGCTGGTCAAAAGTTTTCAGCCCAAAAATGTAGATTCTGCTTGACCAAAACATTTCATGAATGTAGGTCAAATTCACCAAAATGCTTCAGTCCAAATAAAATAAAATAAAATCAGAAAAAACCTGAAACAGTTTCAATATTTTAAGAGAAATGTTTCAATATTTCCATTAAAAAGTACCTTTTTGTTTAGAATGTTGCTGCAGTTTTACTTTAAAATAAAAGGTACAACCCCCCCCCAGAATGAAACATTTCAATTTGTGTCAAAGCAAATGTTTTATTCAAGCCCAAAAGAATTATGTTTGTACTTGTTTGCTTCACTGAAAAATTGGAAAAATAGTTTGTTTCAGATCAAGACACCCTGGGATGGGGTATCTGCCCCACATTGGCCCATAAAGGGTAATAGAGCCCTAGGGAGGCTGTGCAGGAGGTAGCCAATTAGAGAGCGGCTGTGAGGAGCAGCCAATCAGGGCAGGGCTGGCCCATATAAGAAAATCTGCAGGGCAGAGCAGTTTCAGTAGCTGCCTGGAGCTTGAGGAGGGAAGACCAGCTTCTAGTAGGAGGAAGGAGTGCCAGCACCCGGGACAGAGCAGTGCTGCCAGCAGGGACTGGGGAAGCTAGAGAGGGCTCCTGGATAGCTGCTAAGACTGGCAGGCTTAATGGTGAAGAAGGTGCTGGAGGCAGTGGGAAAGTGGTCTAGGGAAATGAACTGAGGAGTTGGAGCAAACGCAGCAAGTGATGGTCATCTACAAGGTCCCTGGGCTGGAACCCAGACTAGTGGGTGGGCCTGGGTCATCCCTCCCCCCCCAGTTGCCACTGGGGAAGTGGCTGGACTGAGGGACTGCAATACTGTCCCCTGGAATGGGGGAGAACAGACTGTGACACAGCTGGAGGGCTGTGTCCTGAAAAGGATGCTGCAATCCTTGAAGTGACACGGGTCCAGGATTAGAGGTGACAGTGGATGAGATACCACTAGAAGAGGTCACAGAGCTAATTCCCAAGACAGCCAGTAGGAGGTGCCACAGTGGTGAATCACACCTCATCACACACACCCTCCCCCATCCCATATGTTTTTCTAATTTTTGGTTCAGCCTTTGATGGGTTGTTTTCTCCACACCAGCCTGGAAGGGGTTAAGGTGACACAGATAGGGCCAATTAACATTATAGGCTGCATCTGGTAGAGAGTCTAGCTTGACTGAAAAGGACCAATGGCTGAAAAAGCCCAGCTGGGGGAGAAGCTGGCTAAGGACTAAAACCAGGAAGTGTACAGCAGAAAGGGGCTGCAATGTGGAAGCCAGAAGTCACTCTCTGGGCTTGGAGAGGGAAAAGGAGGAAACCCAAGTGGAGAGAGAAGCCCTGGGATCCTGGCCCTGAAAGGTGGAGAAGAAACCCTGTGGGAGGCACAGTAGGAAGCAGCCCAAGGAAAGAGCAGTGAGGTTTGAGATCATGCAGAGCTTGGCTGCTGACTGTAGGGTCCCTGGGCTGGAACCTGGAGCAGGCCCAGGTTTCCCTACCAGCCACTAGACACAGGATTGTGGGAGATGCCAACCAGATATCTGGTCTGGAGGGATTCTGATATCCTGGAAGGGGGGGGATATATAGTGACCTAGTCGGACGGTTGAGTAATGAAGAAAGAGAGCATTCTGATTCAGAGAGATGGAGAGAGGCAGCAGGATGAGTGAATCATAGAAGGCAGTGCCAGACTGAACCAAAACTGATTCCCCAGCCACAGCCACAAGGAGTTGCCCCATTGGAGAGAAACTTCTCTCCAACCACGGGGGGCAGCACCTCTGAGTGGAGTTGCACCCAGCTTTTCATGTAAGTGTAATGGGCTATAGCGGCTTTAAGGATAATTGGAATTTTCCATGGGAATTGTGTTTGGTGGACAATTGAGGTTTAGGGAAATCAGGTTTTTGTTATGAAAGATAAAGTTTTTAATATTTGTCTTAATAATAGAAAATAATAATAATAAAAAACCCAGAACTTTTGTCTGAAAAACTTTTAATCAAAAATGAATTTATGGCCAAAGTTTTAGTTTTTCAAAGAAAAGTCAAAAATTTCCATGGAAAAACCACCATTTTCCTATGTGTTCCACCTGTAACCCTTGCTGTGAATGGCATGCTTAAATGGCCCAGCCATGGGTATCAAGCATGCAGGGAGTGGGAAAAATTTGTTATTAAGGCTGGGATTTTCAAAGAGGGTGAGATATCTATTTCCCCTCTAAAAGTCAATGAGCGTTGAGCTCACTTAGACCCTTTTGAAAAAGCCAGTCAGAAATATTATGGTTTATCCTATGGTCTGCATTATGCAGGAGGTCCAAAACCAAAACACTTTTGGCAGAAAACTTTTCAGCCAAAAAAAATGGTATGTTGGCCAAATTTTTAGGTATTAGGTTTTTCAAAGTTGAAAATTTTCCATGAGAAAGCCATCATTTCCCAACCAGTTCTAACTGTAACTCATGCTACCGTAATGTGGTACTTTGTCACCATCTAGTGACAGATACATTCCAATAAATGTATGTCTGCTATACCTTTGTCACCTTTCTCTTGGTACAGTAGTAGGGACTCATGTTTATAGATTCAGTGGTCAATCAATGCACATAATTTGCCTTGGGGTGGTGGTTTTATTCGTGTCCTGGAGAGGAAACTTAAAATGCTTGTTCATTTCTGAGATGTAGACTGAGCTCCCTCAGCCAATGGTGGCATGTAACTCAACTAAACCAGAGTTCCTCACTGTCCCATGCTAGTGACTAGCCCATGGGTAGGGGTTTATGAGTCTGCTACTTCAGTTATAAAACCTTTAGCTCACACAATAGAGTCTCATACTTTTAGAGCCACAGGTGCCAGGTTCAATCTTCTCACAGCCCAACCGTAAGCATCATTACACATGTAGGCAAGGAGTGCATAAAATCTGGTCATTAAGGGTAGGATTCTTAAGAAGATTATGGGACAAAATGTCCATTTCCTTCTGAAAGTTAATGGGATCTGGGCACCAATCTCCCATAGATCCACTTGAAAACAGCAGTCAAAACATTACAGTTTGTCCTATGGCCTGTGTTATGCAGAATGTCAGAGTAGATGGTCAAAATGATGCCTTCTGGTCTTAGAATCTATGAATTGGGAGATTGGTCAGGCCTGAAGCTTTGTATCAGAGAGCCTGATACCAACCCAAAATGTGGAGGGAGCACGGGGGTGCAGATTCATGGGGAGGCAGAGATGGTGAGGAAAAGGAGATTTCCCAGCATGGCGATGAGGCAGAGGAGCAGGAAGGTGAGGAAATAGAGCGGAGGCCACCAGACAGATGGAAGAATTCAGGAGAATGAATTCTGGCTGGTGTCTACTCTTCATTCCTTCTGAGATCCTGGAGTAGGGAAAATGAATATATTAATGCCCTGAGCTAGTTGTGCAGATAGATAGATCAAAGCAGAATATGGGGAATGTTTCCTAAGAAAATTCCCCTTTGAAATTTTCCTGTCAAAAAATTCTGGTATTCCCATGGGAATTTTTTTTTTTTTTTTTAAGAAAAATGTTTGGAAAAAGCTACTTTCTGACACTTTCTTCCTATTTTCCCACTGGAAAAAAAATAGGAGGCAAGTATAAAATATGAGAAAGTAGGTTTTCTCCACTCTCTCAAATGCTGGAATTTTTTCATGGGAATGCCAGTTATTATGAAAACAGATTTTGCATCAGGGAAACATTTCCATACAGAAAATGTTGACCTGCTCAGATAGATAGATAGATAGATGTGATTGGAGGAAAAATATGTATGTCCCTGAAGAAAAAGAACTTTCAACAGAATAGACAGTTACTTTTGGTACACTATATCCCAAGTCAGCCCCCAATTTGCTTCCTAAATTTGAGGAGCATGATAAAGAAGCAAACTTTGTGAAAAGTCTGAGTCCAGCACTGGGATATGTGTAATATACTCCTAGGAAAACTTTCACTTAATAAAATGCATCCTATCTTTTGGTGCCAGACATTGCCTACAAGCATGCAATGCTTCTGGGAATATCCTACCCCAGAGGTTCACAAAACCACATATAAAGATGAGTCTGTGATACCAGCATGAATCCTTCAGCAGTTTGCAGATGTATTTTATTTTATCATCAACAGTAGCAACCCCACAACCACCACCAGACTTAGCAGGGACTTTTTCTTCTTCTTCTCCAGGTAAGTTCAGCTACTCTGGGTATTGACAGGTACAGAACCACTGCAATGAGCTTTTTCTCCCATATCTATCTATCTATCTATCTATCTATATGCCAGCATTTAATCCACCCTGCTGACTTTACAGCATCCCTGTGTGAACTCCTCTTGTGCTCATATTGTATCACTGCACTTTTTACTTTCCTAGAAAATATTCTATTCTGTTTAATGTTAGGAGATGACATTGGCAGTACTGTACTAGATGTAGCCCTACAATTTTGCCTTCAGGTTGAAGGGATTTCTTTACTTTTGGAGGTAGATATACCAAATTCTGGGTGCTGGATCTTTCTGGATATAACCCTAGTGTTATAAAAATAAATTCTGATCAGCAAACATTTTGGCTTTGGTGCAAGAGAACCTAATACTGTTATTTACCCATCCATCACAGAATTTCAGTATGATTTGGGCTTGTAATTCCCTCAATCTCTTTGAAAAACCCAGCCTAGAGCAGTTTGAAACTCAGAAACTCCCTTCTGTGAGAAATGCCAACATTTCAAAATTCATTTTCCTTCCAAATTGGAACAAAAAGAAAAAAAAAATGAAGTTTCCCACAGAATGAAATTGAAAAAAGAAATCTGGCCAATCAAAATGTTCTGTTTCAATACAATGGAAAAATTGTGTTCTAGTTTCAACTCATTTATTTTATATTATAACTCAAAATATAATATAGAATAAAATAAAATGTTCCATGCTCAAATTTTTGACCAGCACTAGCCCAACTTTTGCCTTTGGGTTTACAATACCACTCATGTTTTTTTTTTTTTTTTTTTCAAAAAATGTTTTCATAGGAAAGTATTCTACAAGTTCTTCCCATACCAAATCATTCAGGTTTGACACAGGTATGTTATCAATATGCTCCATATATTTGTCATGATTGTAGCCTGAAACAGTTGAGATTTTCAATGGATCCTAAAGGAATTATATGCCAAACTCCCATAGAATCTAATAGGAATTGGGTGCCTAACTCCCTTAGGCTCTTTTGAAAATCCCATTTAGAATTATAGAATCACAGAAATGCTGGACTGGAAAGGATCTCAATAGGTCACTTAGTCCAGTCCACTGCACTGTGGCAGGACTAAGTATTATCTAGACCATACCGTAGAGGTGTTTGTCTAATCTGTTTTAAAAAAAATTCCAATGATGGAGATTCCCCATCCTCCCTAAGTAATTTGTTCTAATGATTAACTACCCTAACAGGAAGCTTTTCCTAATATCTAACCTAAATTACCCATGCTGTAATTTAAGACCGTTACTTCTTGTCCTGTCCTCAGTGGTTAAGGGGTACAATTTATCACCCTCCTCTTCATAACAACCTTTTACATACTTGAAGATTTATGTCTCTCCTCAGTCTTCTCCGGACTAAACAAACCCATTTTTTTCAATCTTTCTTCATAGGCCATGTTTTCTAGACCTTTTATCATTTTTTCTCTCCTCTGGACCTTCTCCAGTTTGTCCACATCTTTCCCAAAGTGTGGTGCCCAGAACTGGACACAATACTCCAGTTGAGACTTTGTCAGCATGGAATAGAATGGAAGAATTACTACTTGTGTCTTGCTTGCCACACTCCTGCTATCCCAGAATGATGTTCACTTTATTTTTTGCAACTGTATTACATTGTGGACTCATATTTAGTTTGTGATCCACTATAACCCCCAGATCCTTTTCTGCAGTACTCCTTCCTAGGCAGTCATTTCCCATTTTGCAATTGATTGTTCTTTCATAAGTGTAGTACTTTGTGTTTGTTCTTACTGAATTTCATCCTATTTATTTCAGACCATTTCTCCAGTTTATCAAGCTCATTTTGAATTCCAGTCCTGTCCTCCAAAGTGCTTGCAACCCCTCCCAGCTTGGTACCACGCACAACCTATGCTATTATCCAAATAATTTATGAGGATATTGAATAGAATTGGACCCAGGACAAGTCTCTGAAGGACCCCACTCGCAGGGCCGGCTCCAGGCACCAGGCACCCAAGCTGGTGCTTGGGGCGGCACCTGGAGGGGGGCGGCGCGGCGCTCCGGCCCCCAGGGAGAGCCGGGCCACAGCAGGGCTCGCCGCCCTCCCCCTGGCGCTCTGGCCGCCAGAGGGGGAGAGCCGAGCCCCAGGCGGGGCTC
>NW_020696608.1:0-10060 GCF_002925995.2 Terrapene triunguis | reverse complement strand
AGGGTTTATTTTTTTTCACTACAATGGATGACGTAGTGCGGGCACTGATACAAGCTACGGCGGCCCAGCAGGAGGCTACCTGTGTCCAGGCAGCTGCCCAACAGGAGGCAGGGCGGCTGCAGCAAGAGACTAATCGCCTGCTGATGGACCAGGCTGCTCAAGACTGAGCTATGTTGCGGGAACTGGTAAACCAGGTAAAGTCCCTTACAGAGCTGAATCGTGGCCATGATGGGACGCGGCTCATACGGGCCAGCCATTGGCTGCAGAAAATGACACGGGAGGATGATGTAGAGGCATACCTTCTGGCCTTTGAGAGGACAGCCCTACGGGAGGCCTGGCCTCGAGATCAGTGGTCTGGCATCCTTGCCCCATTCCTGTGCGGGGATGCCCAGAAGGCCTACCATGATCTGCCTGAAGAGGCTGCAGCAGACTACCCCCAGCTGAAAGCAGAGATCCTGGCCAGATCTGGGGTAACGACAGCAGTGTGGGCCCAGCAGTATCACGGTGGGAGGTACCAGGAAGACAAAACCCCGCGGTCCCAATTGTATGACCTCATCCATCTCGCACAAAAGTGGTTGCAAACAGAGTCCAGGAGTCCGGAAGAGATACTAGCGGTTCTGGTCATCGACCGATACATGAGGGGACTACCACCAGACCTTCATGCCTGGGTAAGCCAGAACGAACCCGCCACCTATGACGAGGTTGTTGCTCTGGTAGAGAGGCGAAGGACAGCGAGGGAGCTGACCCGACCAGTAAAGGAAGAGGCACCCCGGGTTAAACTAGCAGCACCAAGCCCTAAAGTTCGGGTGACTGGGCCACCAGGAGGGCCCAGGTGGAAAAAGAGAGAGGCTGAAGGCCCATCAGAGGCCACAAAGAGTCGGAGCACTGAGGGAGAAGAGGATCATGATGTTAGACTGCCCAAACCAAGAGACGCCTAGGGCTCCATACAGAGGGCCCCAATTATGCCTGCGGGGAGTGGGGACACGTAGCTGCACAGTGTCCCAATGCTGAGGAGCCTATGCAGTGTAACCTTGGGAACTGGGCAGATCCATGCTCCCTAATCCACCTTGTGGGGGTCTCACTAACGCCACATATGTATACCAGACCAGTGAAACTAAATGGGGTAGGAACCACGGCACTGGTTGATTCGGGGAGTGCTATCACGCTTATCTCAGGGAAGCTCGTGAAGCGTAGTCAGCTGCTGCAGGCTAAACGTACGGGGATAACATGTGTCCATGGGACAGTTAGTTACTACCCCACCATCCCAGTAAAAATCGAGATCCAAGGGAACACTACTGAGATAGCAGCAGGTGTAGTCCCTAAACTCCCATACCCGGTGCTCATAGGGAGGGACTTCCCAGGGTTTGGAAACTTACTCCCAGTAGGGGGATTGGAGAAAGATGGGGACCCTAAAATTGGTGAGGCATCCACAGCAGACTGTCAACCCCCAATCTTCTCTGAAATATCCCCAGATTTGTTCTCCACTCCCAGACAGGGTAGAAAGACAAAAAGGGAAAGAAGGGCAGCTAAGGTCTTGGGAACCCGAATACTGACCCAAAGCCAGAGGGTCGCTCTTGTAGGTAGGCGGACCCGCGCAGCTGAAAAGGAGGCCACGCAGGAGGGAGAAGCACCTGAGTCTGACCCCCCACCCTAATGCTTCTGAACCAGTAGAGGCAACAGAGACTGGGCCCATAGATCTTTGGGCAGATTAGCCCCGGGAGAGGAAATTTTGGACGGGACCAGGCAGAAGACCCAAGGTATGACATTAGGACAGAGGTGACTGAAATAGATGGGGTCCCCGGGGAAGGGAAAACCCAGGGACCAGGACCCTACTTCATAATGAAGAAGGATCTCTTATACCGGGTTGCACCAGTACAGGGGCAGAAGGTTCAGCAGATCCTAGTACCTCAAAAACACCAGAACGCTGTATTAAGTCTTGCTCATAGTCATCTTTTTGGGGGGCATTTGGGAGTAGAGAAGACCCTGGCACGAGTCCTACGATGGTTCTTCTGGCCCGGAGTACATGAAGAAGTGCGGAGGTACTGTGCCTCCTGCCCGGAGTGTCAGCTGCACAGTCCCCGTCCCCACTTGAGGGCACCTTTAGTACCCCTTCCCATCATAGAGGTCCCCTTTGAGTGAATAGCCATGGACCTAGTGGGACCCCTGGAGAAGACGGCTCGGGGCCACCAATATATACTTGTTGTTTTGGACTATGCTACTCACTACCCAGAAGCCGTCCCCCTGTGGAACATGGCCTCTAAAACTATAGCCAAAGAGCTGGTGGGGATCTTTGCCCGAATGGGGCTACCGAAGGAGATATTAACTGACCAAGGAACCCCATTTATGTCGAAGCTAATGAAGGACCTCTGTACGCTGCTCCATATACATACCCTGAGAACTTCGGTCTACCATCCGCAGACTGATGGGTTGGTAGAAAGGTTTAACCGAACCCTCAAGGCTATGATAAGGAAGGTGGTAAGTCGGGACGGGAAGGATTGGGACACCCTACTACCCTACCTTATGTTCGCTATCCGGGAGGTACCTCAGGCCTCAACTGGGTTTTCCCCCTTCGAGTTATTATACGGGCGTCACCTCCGTGGCATACTAGATATCGCCAAAGAGATCTGGGAAGAGGAACCCAATGAGGGGAGAAATATAATAGAGCATGTAATGCAGATGCGAGACCGGATAGCCTGGGTTACCCCTATTGTACGGGAACATTTGGAGAAGGCACAGGAGGCCCAGCGAACCCATTACAATCACCAGGCAAAAGTGCGACAGTTCCAAACAGGGGATCGGGTTATGGTGTTGGTACCCACGGCAGAAAGCAAGCTTCTGGCCCAATGGCAGGGGCCCTATGAGGTGGTTGAACCCGTGGGGGAAGTAACCTACAAGGTGCGGCAGCCAGGACGCAGAAAACAAGAACAGATTTATCACGTTAACCTTCTGAAACCCTGGCATGCACAAGAGGCATGCACAAAGGTCCAAAAAGACCTAACCCAGGAAAACAAGCCTTCCAAACAGGTGAGAGTGTCTCCCGATTTAACACCAGACCAGAAAAATGAGGTGTCTGAGCTGATCTTCCGGAACCAAGATGTGTTCTCGACAAAACCGGGTCGAACAACCGAGACATATCACCACATCGTCACGAACCCTGGGGCCAGAGTAACAATGCGGCCCTATCAGTTGCCAGCAGCAAAAAGGGAGGAAATAAAAGCAGAAGTAAAAAAAAATGCTGGAGTTGGGGATCATCGAAGAATCCCACAGTCAGTGGTCCAGCCCAATCGTGCTGGTGCCCAAACCTGATGGCACCACAAGATTTTGCAACGACTTCCGGCGACTAAACGAAGTATCCCTGTCATAACTATAAAGGGAAGGGTAACAGCTCTCCTGTGTACAGTACTATAAAATCCCTCCTGGCCAGAGATTCCAAAATCCTTTTACCTGTAAAGGGTTAAGAAGCTCAGGAAACCTGGCTGACACCTGACCCAAAGGACCAATAAGGGGACAAGATACTTTCAAATCTTGGTGGGGGGAAGGCTTTTGTTTGTACTCTTTGTTTTGGGGGTTGTTCGCTCTTGGGACTAAGAGGGACCAGACATCAATCCAGGCTCTCCACATCTTTCTGAACAAGTCTCTCATATTTCAAACTTGTAAGTAAACAGCCAGGCAAGGCGTGTTAGTTTACCTTTGTTTTCTCAACTTGTAAATGTACTTTTTACTAGGGTGTTTACCTCTGTTTGCTGTAACTTTGAACTTAAGGCTAGAGGGGGGTCCTCTGGGCTCTTTAAGTTTGATTACCCTGTAAAGTTATTTTCCATCCTGATTTTACAGAGATGATTTTTACCTTTTTCTTTAATTAAAAGCCTTCTTTTTAAGAACCTGATTGATTTTCCTTGCTTTTAGATCCAAGGGGGTTGGATCTTGATCCACCAGGAGTTGGTGGAAGGGAGGAGGGGGGATGGTTAATTTCTCCTTGTTTTAAGAT
This sequence comes from Terrapene triunguis, assembly GCF_002925995.2. Taxonomy (NCBI): domain Eukaryota; kingdom Metazoa; phylum Chordata; order Testudines; family Emydidae; genus Terrapene; species Terrapene triunguis. Next base: position 6,072 of record NW_020696608.1, on the reverse strand, counting down.
CCAAGGGGTTTGGATCTGTATTCACCAGGGAATTGGTGAAGAGTCTCTCAAGGCTACCCAGGGAAGGGAATTAGCATCGAGAGTGGTGGCAGCGGACCAGATCTAAGCTGGTAGTTAAGCTTAGAAGTTTTCATGCAGGCCCCCACATCTGTACCCTAAAGTTCAGAGTGGGGAAGCAGCCTTGACAATCCCAGTTCGACGCGTACCCCATACCTCGCATAGATGAGCTAGTGGACCGTCTGGGTAATGCCTGGTACTTGACTACCCTAGACTTGACAAAGGGGTACTGGCAGATTCCCTTTGCAGAAGACGCAAAGGAAAAGACTGCGTTCTCTACACCAGAGGGTCTTTTTCAATATACTGTCCTCCCTTTTGGACTACATGGGGCCCCAGCTACCTTCCAGCGCCTCATGGACAAGCTATTACGCCCGCATAACAGTTATGCTGCTGCCTACTTGGACGATGTGGTCATTCATACCCCAGACTGGGAAACCCACCTGGAGAAGGTGGAGGCAGTCCTCGATACCTTCAGGTGAGCTGGCCTTACAGCAAACCCTGACAAGTGCACTGTAGGGTTTACAGAGGCCAAATATCTTGGCTACATTGTGGGAAAAGGTTTGGTAAAACCCCAAGTGAACAAGTTAGAGGCCATCCAAAATTGGCCCCGACCAAGTCGCAAGAAACAAGTCCGGGCATTCCTAGGTGTGGTGGGGTATTACCGACAATTTATCTCCCACTTTGCCACAAGGGCAAGCCCCCTGACAGACCTAGTGAAAGCCCGTGGACCTGATCTGGTGAGATGGTCTGACGCAGCAGAGGAAGCATTCACAGACCTACGAACTGCCCTCTGCAGTAACCCCGTACTGATAGCCCCTGATTTCACCAAGGAGTTTATCCTGCAGACGGATGCATCGGAAGTAGGGTTGGGGGCCGTTCTATCACAGATGGTCGGGGAGGAGGAACACCCAATTCTATACCTCAGTCGGAAACTCCTTCCAAGGGAACAAAAATATGCAGTGGTGGAGAGAGAATGCCTCGCTGTAAAATGGGCCATGTAAACATTGCGCTACTACCTGCTCGGGCGCAGATTTGTCCTCGTGACAGACCATGCCCCTCTTCAATGGATGCAGCAGAACAAGGAGAAGAACACAAGGGTGACCAGATGGTTCTTATCCCTCCAACCTTTCCAGTTCCGTGTGCAACACAGAGCAGGGAGCTGTCATGGCAGTGCTGATGGCTTGTCACGTGTGCACTGTCTGGCGTCCCAAGCTGCCCAACCCCTTGGTGTTGAGCAGGGGGGAGGGATATGTGACAGACCCAGACCAGTGGGGTACAGGAGTCTGGTAGAGGGCAAATGTACTGGTCACTGGATGAGTAGTTTTCTGTTCCCTGAGTGACCAGAGAAGGGGCTGCACTAGAGTAATCAGGAACCTGCTAGAACCAGTTAAGGCAGGCAGGCTAATTAGGACACCTGGAGCCAATTAAGAAGAAGCTGCTAGAATCAATTAAGGCAGGCTAATCAGGGCACCTGAGTTTTAAAAGGAACTCACTTCAGTTTGTGGTGAGAGTGTAAGGAGCTGAGAGTGAAAGGGTGTGCTGCTGGAGGACTGAGGAGCACAAGCGTTATCAGACACCAGGAGGAAGGTCCTATGGTGAGAATAAGGAAGGTGTTTGGAGGAGGCCATGGGGAAGTAGCCCAGGGAGTTGTAGCTGTCATGCAGCTGTTACAGGAGGCACTATAGACAGCTGCAGTCCACAGGGCCCTGGGCTGGAACCCGGAGTAGAGGGCGGGCCCGGGTTCCCCCCAAACCTCCCAATTGACCTGGACTGTGGGTTCTTCCAGAGGGGAAGGTCTCTGGGCTGTTCCCCAACCCACATGGTGAATCTCTGAGGCAAGATAATCCGCCAATAAGCGCAGGACCCACCAAGATAGAGGAGGAACTTTGTCACACAATATTAATAATATTTACAATATTAACATTATATCTAATATCGTACATACTCCTTACCCTGTTTTCATGTGAAGTTCTTCCCAAAATGTTTTCACTTATGTTAATCAGAGAGAGAGCTGAAGTGTTTTAATTCCAGAACGAAACACAATATACCAGGAAAAGGGATTCCTTTAAACTTTTCTGGTTTCTGAAATGCTATGATTGGAATGTTCAAAACAATTTTTGGTCTTTTGTACATGCATCTCAGTGTTCCTGTGTTGTGCATGGTCTGTATAACTATCCAAATGTAAAAAGTATAAGAAGTGTCAAAAAGCCTCCAACCAACTTAAGGCGGCCCTTACATCTGACCCTGTACTGAGGGCCCCAGACTTCAACCAACCGTTCGTCGTAACCACAGATGTGTCTGAACATGGTGTAGGCACAGTTTTGTTGCAGGAAGGACCAGATCAACAATTCCATCCTGTCGTGTTTCTCAGCAAAATACTTTCTGAGAGGGAAAGCCACTGGTCAGTCTCAGAAAAAGAATGTTACGCCATTGTGTATGCTCTGGAGAAACTACGCACATACATTTGGGGACGGCGTTTCCACCTGCAGACTGACCATGCTGCACTGAAGTGGCTTCACTCAGTCAAAGAAACTAACAAAACTTCTTTGGTGGAGTTTAGCTCTTCAAGACTTTGATTTTGAAATACATCACATTTCAGGAGCCTCTAACAAAGTGGCTGATGCACTCTCCCCAGAAGGTTTCCCAGAATTAGCCAGGTAAAAATGTCCCTGCATTCTAAGTCATTGTAGTCCTTGAAATGTAAAATGTACTGTTTAGTTCTTCATGTAATTATTAGTAAAATTAGAGGTGCATGTATCTTATTAACTCTGTTTCCTAAACTTCCAGGAAGAAATCCCAACCGGTGTGGATCCGACCTTGAACCAGGCTGGCCAGCACCGTCTGTGATTTGGGGGCATATGATAAATTAAGGGGCAGGAGGTAGCTCCCTTTCATGGGCACCCAACCAGCCAGTTAGCTATAAAGTCCCTCTTGGTTGCTGTTCTCTGCTTGCTTTACCTGTAAAGGGTTAATGAAGTCCCCCAGGCAAAGGAAAAGGAGTGGGCACCTGACCAAAAGAGCCAATGGGATGGCTAGAACTTTTTGAAATTGAAAAAAACTTCCCTTTGTCTGTGTGTTGTGGCTCTCTGGGAAAGAGCAGAGACACAGAGCAGCAATGCTGTAAGCAGCTTTAAAACCTGGTATGAAAAAACATCAATCATACCTCAACCCTACTTATCTGAAACCCCAAATATGTAAGTAATCAGGGAATGTCTAGAAAGACATGATTAGGGTTATTTTTTTATTTCTTATTGGCTTGTGGACTCCTCTGTGCTAATCCCAGATGCTTTTGTTTGCTTGTAACCTTTAAGCTGAACCCCAAAGAAAGTTATTTTGGGTGCTTAATTTTTGGAATTGTTCTTTTAAAATCTAGCAAAAGCCTAAACTCCAGATGTATTTTCTTTCTTTTTAAATAAAATTTACTTTTTTCTTTTTTTTTTAAAAAAAAAACAGGATTGGATTTTTGGTGTCCTAAGAGGTTTGTGCATATGTTGTTTAATTAGCTGGTAGTAACAGCTAATTTCCTTTGTTTTCTTTCTCAGTTCTTCCCCAAAGGGGTGGGGGGTGAAAGGGCTTGAGGGTACCCCACAGGAAGGAATTCCCACGTGTATCTTCCTGGGTTCCAAAAGGGGTTTTGCATTTGGGTGGTGGCAGCATTTACCAAGTCAAGGTCAGAGAGAAGCTGTAACCTTATGAGTTTAACACAAGCCTGGAGTGGCAAGTATTAACTTTTAAAATCCTTGCAGGCCCCCACCTTCTGCACTCGAAGTGCCAGAGTGGGGAATCAGCCATGACACCTACTTAAACTGAGAACCTACGGCCCCAGATCATTGTGGGAAGCCTTTGGGTCTTACCACAGTTTTAACAAACAATTATGACAATTCAGCCACACTTTCTCCTTTGTTAATTGCTTTGCCATTGCTCCTCCTGCAATGAGTATAAATTAATTGAGCTGGAACTTTAGGGGCTGTAAATCAGCTGTGGTTCCAATGGTGAAAGGGGATGGATCACTTGATGATTACCTGTTCTGTTCATTCCTTCTGGGGCACTGTCAGAAGACAGGATACGGGGCTAGATGGACTTTTGGTCTGACCCAGTATGGCCATTCTTATGGTGCCCGTGGACCAGAACCCCAACTGGTGTGAAATGATTTTGGTCTATTAGAGGTGATTGTGCCAGATTGTGAATAGTAGGAAGCTGCACTGGAAACAGTCGAGCTAGAATAATTCATATCATATGAATATCTACCCATCTGATTTTTAAACAGCCCCAGCAAGTAGAAATAATATTAAAAACAAACCAGAGTACGGCCATTAAAACCCCACGTGTGGGACCAGTTCCCTCTAGCAGCCCCAAGAGGGCATCTCAGCCTTCTGGCAAATCCTCAAAACCTTGGCAAATCATTTCTCTGCCACCCACCATGACAGCCTGAATGGGTCTTGGGTCCATCAGCAGCTGTGATAGCAGATCCCCTGTGCCAGATTCCCAGCCTGCAAAGCCGGTTCTCCTTAAGGGGGAGTCTAAAGATCATGGTTATATCAATTTTTGACTCCTCCCCTCTTCCCCACACAGCAGATGCGGATGAGAAGTAAATAGGGGAAGGAAGGGTTAATTCACAAGGCGTGCGGGTGGGAATATTAAATAAATTACTCCAGGGCTGGTGGACACCTGGTCCCGGGGGTACCAGTAGCTGTGGATGGCAGCAGGTGACACACTTCCTTGGGACTATGTGTCTAATTTTTGGCTCAAGGTTCCTGCTATTTTCAGGAAGGAGAGCGGGCTTCTGGCTAGCGTCTGGCAGCGGAGGGGTTAACCTGTGGTCCCAGCCCGCGCGGCTTGTTGCTAAGGGCGGGGAAGTTCCTCTGGATCTTGCAGCTCTGGGGCTGAGCTTCCCGGGTCACAGGCTGCTGCCGCCTCCATTGTGAGCCGGGGCTGAGCCGCTGCTGCTCCCCAGCGGGGTCTGTGCGGGGAGAGCCCTTCCCTAGCGCCCCGGGATCTGCCGACACCAGCCCCTGAGCCGGAGCCTGCAGGTGAGGAGAGAGACCGAGGGGAAAGGGCTGGGGCCGGGCAGGAAAGTGACTCTGCACCAACGGCCCCAGCTCTGCTCCCGGGCGGGGCTCTACGGCCCTCCCTGACACCCCCCTCCCCGCCCCTCCGACCAAGCCTTTGCGCCCCTGCAGGAACCGAGCCAGCTCCGGGAGAGCGAACGCCCTCAGGCAGAGGCAGTAAGTGGTGATACCTTTATTAATAACAGGCCTAGCACAAATCCCCCAACCCATGTTCCAGGTTGTGGGGATGTGCTAATACCCACCGGGGTGGTGGGTTAGAAGCAGTACAGGCACTTTTGTTTAAGGGCTGTGGTACATCGTTGAGTCTATCTTTAAAAATTAATATGTTGAAAGATCAAAAGGTGACATTATTACACTCTAGAACTACCATCATGAAGAGAAAATGTGTACCCACAGACTCTTTAGTCTTGTAGATGAAAGCTTAATATGAACAAGCAGCTGGAAACTGAAGCTAGAGGTAATCAAATTAGAAATTTGTCACAAATATTTAATCATGAAGGTAATTACCACTGGTACAAATGACCAAAGGAAGTGGTGGATTTTCCATCTCTTGATGTTTTCAGATCAACACTGGATGAGTTTCTGGAAAATCAGGCTTTAGGTACATACAGGGATAACTGGGATAATTTAATGGCCTATGACATACAGGAGGTCAGATTAGATGATCTAATGGTCCCTTCTGACCTTAAACTCTCTGAATCTGAGACTCCTAAATTCTCATCCCACAAATACATGTTTAACATTAAAGCATCAGAAAGCTACAAAAAAGTGGCCTATCAGCAATATCAATGCTCAAAACTGAACCCCCATGGTGTAAGTTCAGCCTTTGAAGCCTCCCCAGTTGCCCTTCTCATGCGGCCAGGCTGGCAAATAACATCCACATTTTGCTCCAGATTGTCCCATCATCCTGGAATATGGCTACAACAGATCCAATGACCTTTGAGGA
>NW_020696607.1:0-18024 GCF_002925995.2 Terrapene triunguis | reverse complement strand
AGCGGCTGCTTTGGGGAGGCCATTTCCCAGTTCAGCCGGGAGCCCCCGTGCGTGCAGGGGAACGCCAGGCTGAGGCTGTGCTGGTACGGGGGGAGCCTGGAGTTCCTGTCGGGGGAAGGATTGTGCGAGATCTCCGTGTGCTACAGGGACGGGAGACTTCAGTATGATGTTGGGCAGCTCCCAATACACATGTACCTGGATCGATTACGCGCCAACCCACCACCATTGAGTTCTGATATTTTGCTGCGTGTGTGCAATGAACTGCAGTTCTGTGAGGGAGACACCGAAGCCCTGAGAGCCTGTTTAGAGCGAGCCCGGGATGGATTCTGTTCGGAGCCCATTTCCATTCAAAACAACTCCAAGTTAACCGTCCAGTGCGATCAGGTGACTTTGGAATTCACATCGGGGGAAGGGGAGAATGAAATCAAGGTGTGTAGGGGGAGGGAGGGGGAGATTCAATACACAGTCAAGGAGTTGGAATGGTGGGAGCGGATAGCTCGACTTTTTCAATAGAAATGTAGGTAGAGTGTTGTCCAGAGACCCAGGGCCAGGCTCAGAAGGGATACGACTGGGGGCGTGAATTACACCACAGGACGTGCCTGTGAAAGGTCTGAACTGGTGTCACTCACAGAAAGGGCTGTTGACTGAGTGAAAGTCAGGGGTGGAACAAATTCATCCCTTGTGTCACTCTATTCAGGACTTTCTACCTTCTCCTCTGCCACAGGGTGGGCTGGGCCCTTTAAGTCGAAACTGATCCTGTCCACTTGTGCCGCATTAATACCCACTTGATGAGGCCGGATAGAGGGCAGCTGGTGTCCATAAAGAGCCAGAGAGGATGCTGGGGCAGGGGGAGCTGCAGAGAGTTGGAAAGGTCTTCTGGACTATGAAGAGCAGAAGGCTGCAGGGGAGTTGGAGACAGCAGGGGAACAAGGTAGGGTTGGGAGGGGTCTGCTAAAAGCCAGGAACTGAGTTTGACTTGGTTGACTTTATTATGGGACTTTGAGTTTTGTGCGCAGCTGTCATATTGATAAACCCAGCGCCTAAGGAAGGTGTCTGCGCGGAGAAGTCTGTGTGTGAAGTCTATTGAGGAACCCAGGAAGAAGGGAAACTGAGGCAGGCTGCTGTAGCACCACCCTGGCCATGAGGAGGTGTGGGGGAGGCAGGTGACTGTTGCACATTCACACAGACCCCTCACACCCATTCCTTGTGTTATCTTCCAGAAACTTTGCTGTAAATGATAAAATGTGAACCTAGTTCTGCCGTAGGGTTGCCACCTGTCCAGTTTTCCCAGGACTACCCCTTTTCTGAGGCAGCTGTCCTAGGAAAGCTACAAGGCTGCTCAGTACACACTGCAAATTGTCCAGTTTTATGGCTCAGGGTCATCCCGACTGTCCTGGGTTTCTTTGTACCTCATTCTGCCTCTTTTGGCTTGCTTTGCACTAGGGTGGGTTATGTCATTTAATTTGCCCTTGGTGCCTTATAGGGATATCTCACAAGGCTTTGTCTAGACATGGGGCTTGTCTTCATGTACAGCTGCTGTAGTGCTCTAGTGAAGATGCTACTATGCTGATAGGAGAGCTTCTCCTCTCTGTGCAGTTAATCCACCTCCCTGAGAGGTGGTAGCTGTGTCGATGGGAGAAGCTTTCCCTTTGACATGCACTGTCTACATGGCGGGTGAGGTCAAAGCAATGTAGTTATACCATGATAGGTCTATAGGGTAGACCTGGCCTAGAACTTTTAGTCTTCTTCTAACTTGAGTGGAGTGATTGGCAGTTAACTGACACCATTTAAAATGTTTAGTCTAGACTCTACAAGCTTTTGATCCTAGTCATGGTTCAACCTAGGCTAGAAATTTAAACCAGACATAACAGAGGTTGCAACAGACAAGGAGTTTGGAAAATAAACAGGATCACAGGGTGATTTAGGGTTGCCATGGACACGTTTTGGTTGTTCCATTGAACATGGCCTGATATAAATGCACATGCATGTAAATAAAATGTAAAGGTTTATTTTTCTGTAATTTATTTTAAATGTGCAAAAGCCAAGGCAGTTCTTAGTTTTATTTAATGTGGAGCTCAAAGTAAAACTAGATAATCTGTGGAGGAGAATCCTGCTTGAAATACTGAAGCCTATTTACCAAAACATAAGAGCTACAAACTTCTGCCTCAGCAGAAATCATGAATTGCTCCCCAATCTATGGACAGCCAGGGCACATCTAACAAGTTAGGGGCACCTTTTTTGAAATTAATGGAGATATCCCATCTCCTAGAACTGGAAGGGACCTTGAAAGGTCATTGAGTCCAGCCCCCTGCCTTCACTAGCAGGACCAAATACTGATTTTGCCCCAGATCCCCAAGTGGCCCCCTCAAGGATTGAACTCACAACCCTGGGTTTAGCAGGCCAATGCTCAAACCACTGAGCTATCCCTCCTCCCTTCTGCAAACACAAGCTCTTTCAAGACACTCTGGCAGCAGATTGCGCTGCAGGCTTAGATGTTCCTCTCATGCTAACCAGAATGAAATGCCAATACCGCAGATCGTACTGTATTATAGGATATGATGGGGTCTGGTTTCTGGGAGTCTCAACAAATCTAAGAACCAGTAACCCATCCCCTAAAACAGGTCAGAATTTAGGGCTCCATTAACCGGTGGAGAAATGTTCACAGGTGTAGCTAAGATTTCAGGTCAAGAAATGTCTGATATTTTGTCTAGAAGACTGGGAGCCAGGACTGCTGGGTTCTATTCCCAGCTTTTCCTCTGACTTTAGGCAAATCTCTTCAGAACTGTAATGCGGAGATGAACATAGTTACTGATCTAGCTCTGTAAAGTGGTTTAAATGTACAGATGCTGTGTGTTATTACAGTGTATCTTCGCTTTATACATTTAAGAGCAAGCACGTGATCTTGTAATTACAGATTGTACTGGAATGCACATGTACAAAGGGACAGAGTTATGGTTACCCAGACAACCTTAACTTTGGTCTTGGGATTTCTGAAGTTCTAACTGTGTTTCCTTAACATATTTTTTCCTATGGAATAAACAGAAATATTTCCACAAGTGTTGTTGGGATTTTTAACTCCATCAAAACATTTTATTATTTGAATTCAAAACTTTCTTTTTACTGTTTGCAGCCCGGGACATTTCAACATTGTGCTAGTGCGTGGGAACCTCAGGGGAACAGTGAGTGGAAATGAACATTATCTAAACTGGAGGGAATTTGAAAAGCAAACAGGGAGGAAATCCACTGGATTGTGGAAACGCTTTCGATTTTAACAGCTGAGATTATTACTAGTAGCAGAAGGTAAATGGCTTTTAATATAGACAGGGAATCCCTGACACTGGGCTATATTCCTCCCTTTGTAATTCGTCTTGTTTTAGTTAATAAAATGAATTGGAATGAATCTGTGAATTCCTGAACACATTGGAATTCCTGCTGCCCCCTGTTGATCAGAGCTGGAATAGCCGGTATCTCCTAGAACAGGGGGTGTATTTATCATCCATTTCCCGTTTAATGCAATTATGATTCCCCTGGGGTCAATCTGCTGCCAAACTACAGTTACAAGGGGTAGAAAACAGCACCACATTGTGGTTTGAATACTCTAATCTCGGCTTTACCTGGGTATTGTTGCCTCACACATCAACAGAGTGTCCCATCATCTTACACCTTGTAAAACATACAAGATCTCCCATAAAAACCACCAACCAACTACAAAACCTCATTTCCCTACAAGTTGTGCACAGAGCTAGTCTCTGTAAAAACATGGTCCTGCCCCTCTCCACCTCCTCGATCCCCCTGTTTCTTTGTTGCACCCACATGTGACATGTCTTAGATGTAGGCTCGTCGGGGCAGGGACTGTCTGTTAATGTATGTTTGTACAGCACCGAGCGCCACGGGACCTGGTTTGTGGGGGATCTCTGGGTTCCCGGGCTATCGATAATAACAATACAGAACGCCAATGGGATCTTTGTTCCCTGTGGTGCGTGTGGAGATTGGGGCTACCCTGAGTGTTGCACAAAGCCGTGGCCCCGAAGCTGGCTGGGCCCTCGCTGCGGCAGGAGCAAAGGGCTGCCTTGGACACCTCCCATTCCTGACCAGGGCTGGTGAACCAGCCGCCCCATGGAGTCAGCACAACCAGCCCTGGTCCGACAGCATCACGGCTCCTGACGGGGGAGGTCAGTGACTGGTCCCCGGGCGGGTCCTGTATTGTCACCGACAGCTCAGCACCTGGTGGCCTATGACACAAATTAAAAAATTAAATCACAGACTGGCCTGGTTTCCATGGCGACTGGGTTCACTAGGCCTGGTGGCCCTTAGGCCTGTTCACTGCCCGACATGGCAACTGGGTTCACTGGGCCCTCAGCAGCCATGCCAACTCTCAGGAAGTTTTCACGAGAGACATGATTTCTGAGGGAAATTAAGCCTCACTCATGATCTCGCGATAGAACTCTTAAATGTCAGGATTTTTTTGTTTCAGCCCCGTGAGGCTGACGGGGCAGCCCAGCCGCCCAGGGCTGACAGCGGGAGCCCAGTCAGCCCTGCGCACAGAGGCGATGGGGGAGGGGTGGCATGCAGGGTCATGTGCCCCCCCAGATTTCTGCCAGGGTGGTTGTCAGACTGAGCATGGCTGCGGGGGATGTGCCTGGGAAAGGCAGCTGCACCTCGCACTCCCGCTGAGCCCCGCTAGGTGCCCGGATCACGGTTCCCTGTAAGCTGTGCACACGTCTGGCTGCGCAGTGATCTTGTCACTACTGCACACATCACATGGCTGAGAGCAAAGCCGGCACCTGTGTCCTGCTCTGCAGGCCGGGCCCTTCTGAACCCACGGCGTTGTCTCTTGGTGCTGAGGGCTGGGAAGTGGGAGGGTCCCAGGGCTCGCTGGCAGGGGTAAGGAGTGGGGTGGGAGAGGCAGGGGTCCTGGGAGGAGGTGGGTGTAGAAGCTCATGGGGGAACGTTAGCTGCAGTTGTCACTAGGACCCTTCATGTATCAGCGATCAGACACAGACCCAAACACAGGCCTGATTTGCTACTGTGTTACTCAAGGTTTACACCAGTTAGAGTCCGGTGTAAATCAGAGGAGTTCTACCGGTGTGAAACCAGAGTCACACAGTGGAGAATCTGGTCCACCATATGGATGCAAAACGTTGGACTCTGGAGTGACTCTAGATTTACGCTGGTATAAATGTCGTCAGAATTTAACCCAGCGTGTCTATGAATATTCAGCAAAGCCGGACTCAACACTAAACCCAAAGCAGGATATTCCACTCGCCTACACGGGAACAAAGGGTTCCCCAGTCGGCTTCCCATTCACAGCCAGGACGGCCGGACCAGCACTGCAGAGAGGGTCGGCCCAACCAGCCCATATCCTATACAATCACCTGCTGCTGGAGGAGATCAGACACCTGGGCCCCCCCAGGAATTGCCTACAGTGCCTGGCACCTTATTTGCTGTAAAATAATAATAAAAACAGACTCGCTGTCAGGACCGCTGACTCCATGAGCTGCTTTCCCTGGGCCCTGGTGTCATGATGGCCTTTTGGGGCAATAATTTTCTCTGTTACCCCCTTTCCCTGAAGCCTAGTTGCTAAGGTACTAGTTTCCCTGATGCCTGGTTTCTGTATAGCCTGGTTTCCCTATGGCTTAGTTTCCATGGCACCCAATTTACCACAGGCCTGTAGTCATTGAAACCTGGTTTCTGAGGCCTGGTTTCTACACAGCCTGTTTTCTTTGAGGCCCAGTTTCCCTAAGATCTCGTTTCCATGGCACCTGGCTTTTTTGTAGGCCTGTTTCCCTGAGGCTTGCGTTGTCATTGAAGCCCAACTTCTGTACAACTTGGTTTCCATGACACCAGGTTTCTGAGAGGCCTGGTTTCCATGTCAACTGGTTTCTCTCAGGCCTGTTTTCCATGGCACCTGTTTCTCTGAGGCCTGGTTTCCATAGCACCTAGATTCCCTGTGGCCAGGTTTGGTTTCCATGGCACCTGGAATACACTGACCCAGTAGATTACATGGCCTCTTCTCTTTCATTCCACAACTCTTCCTCACACCACCTCGTTCAGGGGAGTCAATAGGCAGACTGCGGGCCAAATCCGGACCGCCAGACATATTTAAACAGACCACAAAGTATTTTTATTTACTTATTAGTATCATTATTGTTATGTCGGCATGGAAAATGTTTCTCTGGAGTCTGGACCTTGACTGTACCTTGACCAAGAGATTTGAACCTTGACAACAAAAATTGACTACCCCGGCCTAGTTCTTCTGCACCCCTCTCCCAGGACCCCGGGCCCATCTGAATCTGTTTCTCCCCCGTTCCTTAGAGAATCCCGGCCATGGGTCCCGGCTTCCCCTCTCCCCAGCTCAGCAGGGACGCTTAGGGCAGGGTGGGCAGGCCACTGTGCATTGCAAGAAGCAGGTGATGGGGCCAGTTGTGAGAGTACAGCCCCCCGGATTGCCACAAGCTGGAAAAGCAGCATTACTATAAAACCCTACTCTGCGCCAGGATGTCCGGCTGGAGGGTGAGCTGGGCAGGGACCGGCCCCTGGGGCTCTCCACAGCAGCAGAGATGTCTGGGTGTTAGTGTTGGCCAAATAGGGCCCGTTTCCCCCCGGAGCTTACCTAATTACACCAAGGAGGCACGGAGAGACAAGAAGACGGGTACCAGGTCCTTTTTATTTGTCAGTCAGCTGAGAGGGTGAGCTCTCATCGGCTCGTGCCAGAAGAGAGACACACCTTACATGGGCGACATAGGCCCTTTTTATAATCAGTAACAAACAACTCAGTTCTCATCCTTTTTACGTCATTATGCTGACCAATAGATAACAGGTTACACAGAATACATATTATTTTGGGGAAGGGGATACAAGAGACATCTGTTGCGGATACATTTGTCATTTTGAAGGGAGAACACGGTACGTTCCTTGACCCTTTGCACTAAATACCTTGGGGATATATGGGAAAACAGCTGCAAACTAACTATCTCTCTGTTCCCTCCTTATCTCTATTATTTCTGCTAGTGTGAGTGAAACTGCAGTCATCTGCTAGAAACACTGACCAATACATTTCTACTTTAACATGTAAGCAGTTAGCACAGGAGTAGATGAGAGTTCACAAGATGGAGTCTGGGGGTTTCAGATAGGCCCAGAGCAAAAGAGCTCCATCGACACTTTGGCCTTCCGCTCTCCCGAGTTACCTGGTAGCTATGCCTAGTGGATCCCAACATTAGGGAGGGTTGGGAGGATTTAGCGTGGCTGTGAATGGCATTTATCAGCCTTCATTCTAAGCTAACGAGCTGTGCAGGCAGCATGATGGATGGTGCAAGGGGTACATGACAGGCAGATAATTAACAACAGCTAATCCCAGCTGGGCAGCAGGGGCTGGAGCCAGCGTCTGAACTGGGACACATCAGCATGGGAAATCCAGGACTGCTGGGCCAGGCTCCCATTGGGTGTCTCTCTTCTCCCAGTCATTAGTTTATCTCTTTCCCCTCCACCTAGAATCAAAGTCCGCAGGGGAGGTATATCAGGGCAGGCGAAAGGCCCTTAGTCCTCCACCGTGTGTCTCTCCTGACCCAGCCCAGTTGCGGGCAAAGGGCAGCTCTAACCTGAGCTCAAAGTCTGTGCTGATCAAGAAAAGGCTCCAGCGGCATTTGGAAACCAAGACATGTCATGAGAATAATGGTGGATTTGAGGCCAGAGCGGAGCCCGTCGGCCAATCCCTAAAAGAGAGGAAGGAATCAGGGAGATTTCAGGGTCTCTCTTCAAATCCTCCCAAACCCGGTAAGTAGGTGACCTAGTCTCAGGGTCTCTCTCTCTGTTTCTGACTCTTGTTCCCTCTCCTACTCAGAAAAGGATGAAGTCCAGGCCCCACTGAAGTAAGCGGGAAAACTCCCAGCATTTCACCCAAGATTTTCAGAGAGTGGGGGGAGGTGCTGGCTTTAGGAGATGGGAACTGAGCCACCCCTGGTCCCCCAGCCCCACCAACTGCCCCCCGCCACTGAGGAGTTTCTTGTTCCCCGTGGGAGCTTGCGGGAGGCCCCTCTGCTGCGTCCGGCACCGGGTATGGAATGAGCTGTCCCCACTCCTCACATTGTAAGCCTCTTCCCACCCCTCATCATTTTCGGGGGCTTCTTCTCCTCTCCCTTCCCAGCCTGTGGTAAAGGGGTTCTCCCATTTCTCTGTCTCCTGAGAAGACATAGGGCTTACCCCACCCACCCCTCTCTTCCTACAGTGTTCCCATCTCTCTCTGCCTTTGAGGTCTCCCTCATTTCTCTTCTTTAAATCCCATGGTCTCTCTTGCCCTTTTATGTCTGTCCTCAGATGTCCCCCATGTTTGTGTCCCCCCACATTTCTGTCCTCCCAGCTATTCCTCCCCCCAGTTTTGCTGATGTCCCTCAGTCCCAACGAGCTATCCCAACCCTGGCCTCCCCCACAATCCTCAATTCTGCTGGTACCCCTTGATCCCAACCCACATCCCCCTGCTATCCCAGCCGTGGGCTCCCACCACAGTTCTGCTGGTGCCTCTCGATCCCAACCTGCAGACACTGCTAGCCCAGACCTGGGTTCCCCTGACACACAGCTCTGTTGATGCATCTTCATTTTAGCTGTTTAGGTACCTTGTTGTCACTTGACAATATTAACTGTTTTTTTGAATGAATAACTTTGACTTTGGGAGAAGAGAGAGGGATTAAAGTGTTTATGTCCTTTAGGAAAGACAGTTTTAGGGTGGTCGAACATTGGGCATGTTTTGTTGCAGGGGCAGAGTTAAGGCTGTTTGGGCGCAGAACATTAGGATTGTCACCTTAGCTTGTGATGCCCTTAGTTGTTTGGGTGTTTTTAGTAAGGGGGGTGAGATGGTTTAGCCTGGCTGGGAAGAGAGCTCAGCAGATGTCACTGCGAGTTACCAGAGGGTTTTGTGGCTACACAAATAATAACCAATCCCTGAGCTGAGCTGCAAGGGTCTGTACTGGAAGGGGCTCGGAGGAGGCCCCAGTGTCCCAGTGGGAGATTTTATAGGGGCAGGAGGGGATTCCTACCCCGGGATCCCATGAGGAATTTCTCTTCTCCCAGTCAGTTGTGTCACTCTCCCCTCCATCTGGAATCACAGTCCCCAGGGCAGGAATAACAGTCTATTCAGATATCCTCAGCCGTGTGTTTCCCCTCCTGCCCCAGCCAGCATGGATGCAGGTGCTAGGGTGTTTTGACCCTTTGCCCCACTCTTTTCTCTCATTCTAGGGCTAAGAGGTACATTTCACAGTGAAAGGATACGATAAGTAAATCCTCCCCCTTCAACAGTGGTTGTTAAAACATGAAATGAGACTCTCTCATTTCAATTTCAGGTCAGTTGTGTCCTCTCTAACGTCACTAGAACATAACCAATCTGCCTGAAAAGTGGCAGAAAGGGTTTCTAGAAGGGGAGAATGTTCATGGAAAATCTGAGGTGAAACAGACAAGGCAGTACTGAGATTCAGGGGATCCAGGAAAAAGCTCTTCTAGAGTTTCAAAAAGTTTCCAAACATTTTTGCCCCTTCATAGCTCAAATAAAATGGGTTTGGCCTAGAGACACTACATGTGTTTTCTGATCTGGCTTCAGCAAGGAAGAACAGATAGAGCTGCGTTTCTCAGACTGGGGGTCCGGACCCAAAAGGGGGTTGCAAGACTATTGTGTGGGGAGCCACAAAAGCAGTGGCTGCTAATTGGATGCCTAGCTCCGAAAGCAGCGCCGCTGCCAGCAGCAGCGCAGAAGTAAGGGTGGCATGTTATAGGGGGGTTATCACAGCCTGAAATATTTTCAAAGGGGGTCCCAGCAAAAAAGATTTGAGAACCCCTGAGATAGAGGAAGATCTGAAGGAGGAGGGCTCTAGTTTGGAGAGGGAGGTTAGTTATTTCATGCACAATCAGCTGTTAAACAATAACAACTAGAGGGTAGATTTAAGGTTGTTTTGGTGACTTGCACTGTGTATTTTCAGACTTTTCAATGTTTGTTTCTATAAGGATAGGATTATTTGCTGTTTTCAGTTGTTCTAAGGAGGATGACACAAGGGCAGAGTTAAGGTTGTTTGGGTGAGTTTGTCAGATCTGATAGGAGTTGCTGTTATGTGACTGAACTCTTTGCCAGCTGGGATTGAGGGGCTGTTAGGGTCCCAGGTAACTTTGGAGTTCATTGCCTCTTCCCTCAGGGACAAGGGACTGGGCAACATGGACAACAGGTCTGATCCCATCTGGGAATTCCTACGTTCCAAGAAGTGACAAGGTTTTTAAATATAAATCGTCTCCCTTTGATGAAGTTTGTTAGTTCTCTGTCCTCCTCTGTTTGATCTAAAATTATATTAAACCCCCCTAAATCCTAAGGGGCTAACAGAATGGTTTCGATCTATAAAATGATCAGCAATAGGGGAGATGGTACCGCCCTTCCTAACGGCAGATTGATGGTCAGCAATTCTCCATAGCAAAGGTCAGGTGGTCTCTACTATGTACAATTCAAACATATATTTCATCTGTGTAATTAGGAAAGGATCACATGTTATCCCCCAACCAATGGAAATCCTTCTGCCAGGGAAGGGATGGTTGAAATTTGTACTTTGAATCATATGGATGCAATAACTACACGATAAGGAGAAATTCCAAGGAGCAGGATTAGATAAAATGTTCTGGTTTTACATAACCAATAGGGTCAGCATGTACCAGCAAACCATATAACTACTTCTCTCTTTTATAAGAAACCACTGGCAATTTTTTTAAACCAGCACTATTAATATTTGACAGCAAATACAATAGTATTTAACTTTAATACCATGTAAAATTTCCCAGTAATTTTACTGATCTTCTTAGAAAACATAATTCCCCCTAATGCCCATAAATTTTTGTATGTTTCTCTAATCGACTTTTCATCATGACCCCTGTGTATGAACCTGTCACACATTTCAGTCGCCCTTACCGCGCACTGTGTCTAATTCGAACGACATCTCTGCATTCTGGAGAACTGAGAGTCTGGCAAACCCCTGTAGATCCAAGGGAGCGAGGAGAAAGGAGCCAAGTGGCAGGGAAGCATGTAGAGGGGAGAGGACGACCAGGGCTCTCAAGTGCTCCACATTCTGGGGGTGAGGGGTGGGGGCTGTGGAATTAATTTAGAAGAAACACATGTTACAAAGGTGTTATCATAACCCAGCCCCTGTCCAGCATTATGGTTTGGGGTTTGGTCTCTAGAGACATCAGTCTGCTTAGTCTCATGGCAAACACCCCATTAAAAATCCTTTAAACCTTTAAAGACAAAGAAAAGAAGGAAAAACAGTGGAAGCATTGGAAATGGAAAGCATTGACTAAGGCTTTCATCGAAACAACATCCTCTGTTGACTTTCCCTTTAGCTGGAGAGAATCTTTAAAGAACAAACCTGTTTGTTTGACAGTCTATTAGAGGGTAGCGAAGATGGTAATAACTGTCCCTTGGGGAAAAGAAAAGAAGTTAGTTGAGATGGACTGGAGTTGTTGTTAAGGTCCAATCCTGTTTCATCTCAGGTGGTGTTTGGGATTCAGGTGGGGCCGGTAGGGTGGCGGTGTCATCTGGAGCAGACTCTCTAGCCCGGTCTGGTCAGAACATTTCTCAGGATCAGGATGGTGAAGGCCCAGGGTCCCAGGAAAGGGTGGGGGTCGGTAGCCATGATGATGACAGCCTCCCTCTGTTCTTCTGTATTTCCCCCCCAAAGTCTCTCTCTTCGAGAACCCAAAAAGGGAGTGATGGGAGGAGTAGCCCATCCCCTCATTATTTTGTCCACCAACTAGGCATAATATCCGTCCCACCGATTGTGGTTCATTAATTTCCAGACCCACATTTTCTCATTTACCAAGCACAATTTTAACTCTATCCTTGGGTTGTATCAGGAGGCACCTTTGTTTGGACTAACTCCCGACTTTCTGTCTCTCATTTGTACCTTTTCCCTTCAGCGTTTCTTATTTTAGATTGTAACATTTTATGAACTTTTGCATACTAATTATAGTTGAGCTCACGGTGAGGGTAAATTTCAGCCCCACTCAATCTGTGACAAATCTGAGGAATTGTCACAGATTGAGGTGTCACTAGAGGAGGTTTTGGAATTAATTGATAACTTAACAGTAACAAGTCACCGGGACCAGATAGCATTCACCCAAGAGTTCTGAAAGAACTCAAATGTGAAGTTGCAGAACTATTAACTATGGTTTGTAACCTGTCCTTTAAATCAGCTTCTGTACCCAATGACTGGAAGATAGGTAATGTAACGCCAATATTTAAAAATGGCTCTAGAGGTGATCCCAGCAATTATAGACCGGTAAGTCTAACGTCAGTACCAGGCAAATTAATTGAAACAATAGTAAAGAATAAAATTATCAGACACATAGAAGAACATAAATTGTTGGCCAAAAGTCAACATGGTTTCTGTAAAGGGAAATCATGTCTGACTAATCTATTAGAGTTCTTTGAAGGGGTCAACAAACATGTGGACAAGGGGGATCCAGTGTATTTAGATTTCCAGAAAGCCTTTGAAAAGGTCCCTCACCAAAGGCTCTTACGTAAATTAAATTGTCATGGGATAAGAAGAACTGGTTACAAGACAGGGAATAATGGGTAGGAATAAATGGTACATTTTCAGAATGGAGAGGGGTAACTAGTGATGTTCCCCAAGGGTCAGTCCTAGCACCAATCCTATTCAACTTATTTATAAATGATCTGGAGAAAGGGGTAAACAGTGAGGTGGCAAAGTTTACAGACGATACTAAACTGCTCAAGATAGTTAAGACCAAAGCAGACTGTGAAGAACTTCAAAAAGATCTCAAAAAACTAAGTGATTGGCATTGGATACTGGGCTGGATGGACCTTTGGTCTGACCCAGTATGGCCATTCTTATGTTATGCTCTTATGTTCTTATCACAGGAGAACTCTGCATGTCGCATCCTTTCTTCCACGTGCTCTGCTCAAGAAGGACAGGACAGGGACTCCCTTCCCCAAACCCCCTGCTTTAGAGACCCCTCACCCCTTAAACCCACTGCTTCTGGCTTTAACGCTGCAGCCCTCCAGCACCCCTAGCGGCCCAGCCTTTCAGAGACCCATCCGCATGGGATGTACGTATTTAGGCCCCTTTGCTAAACAGCTGGCGTGTAGGAAGATGAGGAGAGAATGCAGGTGACAGAGCTAGCAGGGAAACGCGTGTAGGTGGCGGGCGGAGAGGGGTTCAGGCAGCAGAGACACACGTACGGGGATATGGAAACGTTCAGACCACAGGGGAGGGGGACAGGAGATGAAGAACAGAAGGAGACACAGTGGGGTGAGATGTTCTCACACAAGTGAGAACGCTTGTGGCAGGGGTGTCAGACTCATTCAGAGCACAGGGCCGGGTTCCCTCTAAGGCTGTGATCTGTGGGCTGGGGTTTAAATTCTGGACTACGCACTTCCCACAATGCACAGCAGGTCTCCCGCTCGGGTCAATGGCAGGATGTGGCCTCTATGTAACAATAAAGGGGCAGATTTTGACGGGCTGACTTACGTGTCCCCCATCTAACCTGCTGGCTTTTGTGTGAATCGAAATCTCAAGCACCTGGCTCTCCCCATTCATTGTATAGGAGCCAAGGCATCAAACTCAGGCGTGGTGAATGGCAGTGATCTGCCAGACACCTGAAAGTCAGGCGTGGTGACACTCAGCGTCACAGCCCCTCGTTTCTTTCGTGCCTCCGCTCCCAAACCCTGCACAAGCTGAACATGTCATGCAGCCACGTAAATGCAGAGCGAAGGCTGGATCCAGCCCCAGGCTGCATGTTGGACACCCCGCCTGGTGCCATTAAAGACAGAAAAACTTCTCTCCTGTGTCTGCTCCATGGGCCATTGCCTGGGGCTGAGGCCTACAGCTCTGGGAGACTCCAGACTCTCCCCCTGACCAGCCCTAATGTTCTCCTGTTTTCTCCTCAGTATCCGCTGGAGCAGGGCAGAAGAGAAGCTGAGCAGAGCCCTTCAGAGGAGGATGCTCCAGAAACCATGGATCCATGCGACCTGCGTCTGCTCCGCTCTGGGAACCTGGTGGAAGCTGCAATCCCAGGGGGACACAACAGATGAGCTGAGAGCCCGTTTCAGCCCCGCTCTGCAAGACTCCGACCTAGAGCCCCACTAAGGGCAACACAAAACCAAACTGTGACCCGGATCTTGGGCCCGTAGTGTGGGAGCGTCTCCATGGACAGAGAGGGGAGAAGTCTAGGGTAACGTACAAGTCACAGGCTGGGCCGTGGTTCAGGCTCAGGAAACGGAGAATGAGAAAAAACAACAGATTGTGCAGCCAAGAGTGAAGATGTGGGAGGAAAAGGCCTAACCCCAGAGCAGCTCTTTGGCTCGGGGCCTGTGTGAGTCCCCCAGAAAACCCCCGGGTGTACAGGGCAGCTGCAGGAGGGCCATCCCAAGCCAGGGGATGCTCACCTCAGGGGAGGGGGAGTGTGAGACGCGCGTGTGTGACACCGATGGGGAGCCCCGGTGCCACGTCGCTGAGCCCACGGGGGACGTGTGTCTGGCCAGGTTACGCGCCCGCGCCCAGCTGCTGAGCATGGAGAGCCTGCAGGGAGTGCGGGATGGACTGGAGCGATGCGGGGAGCTGGGCGAGGAGCTGGGCAGCTGCCTGGATCTCGCCCTGGAGAGGTTCTGCCGGGAGCCCCGGTGTGTGCAGGAGAACGCCATGCTGCTGATCCGCTGGGATGGGGGGGAGCTGGAATTCATCACCGGGCAGGGGCAGTGTGAGATCTTGGTGCTCCACACCGAGCTGAGACCCCAGTATCACATCACAGAGCTGGGAGGAGACAGGCCAGTGACTTGGTCACACGCCAGCCCAGAGCCACTGAGTGTCGCAGACCTAGCGAGGGTGTGGGACAGACTGGGGCGCTGGGGGGCACTGGGCGAGGAGCTGAGTGGCTGCTTTGGGGAGGCCATTTCCCAGTTCAGCCGGGAGCCCCCGTGCGTGCAGAGGAACGCCAGGATGGGGATCCGCTGGGACGGGGGGGAGCTGCAGTTCCTCTCGGGGGAGGGGGAGTGTGAGATCTCTGCGTGCTGTAGGGATGGGACACCCCAGTACGAGGTTGGGGAGCTCCCTGTGCACATGTACCTGGCTCGATTACGCGCCCGCCCAGAACCACTGAGCGCCGACACCCTGTGGAGTGTGCGGGACAAACTGGGGTCATGTATGGGGGACAGAGATGATCTCAGAGCCTGTTTTCACTGCGCCTGGCAGGGTTTCCGCCAGGAGCCCCGGTGTGTGCAGGAGAACGCCAGGCTGCTGATCCGGTGGAGTGGGGAGGAGCTGGAGTTCACCTCAGGGAAGGGGGAATGTGAGATCACAGTGCGCTATGAGGATGGGAAACCCCAGTACCGTGTTGTGAAGATCCCAGTGCCTGTGTACCTGGCTCGGCTACACACCCGCCGGCTGTCACTGAGCGCTGACACCCTACGGAGAGTGTTGAGTGAACTGGGGTCCTGTCATGGAGACACTGATGCTCTGAGAGCCTGTTTTCTCTGTGCCTGGCAGGGTTTCCGCGAGGAGCCCCGGTGTGTGCAGGAGAACGCCAGGCTGCTGATCCGCTGGGACGGGGGGAACCTGCAGTTCCTCTCGGGGGAGGGGGAGTGTGAGATCTCTGTGTGCTGTAGGGACGGGAAACCCCAGTACGAGGTTGGGGAGCTCCCTGTGCACATGTACCTGGCTCGGTTACGCGCCCGCCCAGAACCACTGAGCGTTGACACCCTGTGGAGAGTGCGGGACAAACTGGGGTCATGTATGGGGGACAGAGATGATCTCAGAGCCTGTTTTCACTGCGCCTGGCAGGGTTTCTGCCAGGAGCCCCGGTGTGTGCAGGAGAACGCCAGGCTGCTGATCCAGTGGGGCGGGGAGGAGCTGGAGTTTGTCTCCGGCCCGGGGCAGTGTGAGATCTCGGTGCTCCTCGCCGATGGGAGACACCAGTATCACATCACAGAGCTGGGAGGGGACAGGCCAGTCACTTGGTCACACTCCAGCCCAGAGCCACTGAGCGTCGCAGACCTAGCGAGGGTGCGGGACAGACTGGAGCGCTGGGGGGCGCTGGGTGAGGAGCTGAGCGGCTGCTTTGGGGAGGCCATTTCCCAGTTCAGCCGGGAGCCCCCGTGGGTGCAAGGGAACACCAGGATGGGGATCCGATGGGATGGGGGGAGCCTGCAGTTCCTCTCAGGGGAGGGGCAGTGTGAGATCTCCGTGAGCTATAGGGATGGGAAAGCCCAGTACCGTGTTGTGAAGATCCCAGTGCCTGTGCACCTGGCTCAGCTACGCGCCCGCCGGCTGTCACTGAGCGCTGACACCCTACGGAGCGTGTTGAGTGAACTGGGGTCCTGTCATGGAGACACTGATGCCCTGAGAGCCTGTTTTGACCGAGCCTGGCAGGGTTTCTGCCAGGAGCCCCGGTGTGTGCAGGAGAACGCCAGGCTGCTGATCCGGTGGAGCGGGGAGAAGCTGGAGTTTGTCTCCGGGCGGGGGGAAAATTTAATCACCGTGTGTGAAGGTGAAGAGGGGAGAATCCAGTACACGGTTCAGGTGTCAGGAGGTTGGCCATGGATTGCTAGACTTCTCATGAACTACAAAGTGTCTGGCAGGGACTAAATATGTGTCTACATGGGGCCTGTAATCCCAAATTCTTTGATGCATGTCGGGTAACTTGCAGGATGCAATCGCGTGCCCACACACGGCCCATTCCCGTTCCATTTTCAGTTCATATCATGGGAACACACAGCGGCCATTTGCTATGCACTGACGGCATAGCGTCCTCCAGGGACATCCCAGGGTCCTTTGCTTCACTCCTGAGCAGCGAGCATCCTGGGATTGCTTTTGCTGTGAATCATGGGAAGCCAGGTGGGTTCAAATGTTTTTTTTTTAAAGTCCCAGGTTTCCACTGTCTGCACCCCCGTGGTTCCTTTCACCCTGGGCTTCCACCATTGTCAACCTGCTGCCAGCCAGCAAGGATCCAACATTGCTCCACTCTGCCATGGGACAACCGCCAATACACAGAGGTAGCTTGGTCTGTATTACAGCAGTCAAAGCTGGACAATTTGGCCTTGGACTTCACCCATTGCACCACCGAGCAGCTGATGCCAGAGCAGGAGAATATTCTACGGCTGAGACCACACTGTGTTGGTGGCAGCAGGAGGCAGAGGACAATACTGAGCTGTTGGAACTGGATGACCAGTTCCTGTATCAGCTACACAGTGTTCAGCGCTGTTTCTGGGCCCGGGAACCCAGCGTAGGTCGGTGGGAGAGGACGGTTCTGCAGGGCTGGGGCGACCCAGCAGTGGTGAGACAATCTCCGGCTGGGGAAGGTTACCTATTCTGAGCTCCGTGCAGAACTGACTCCGGAGCTTCAGCAACACGTAGCAACATGCGGTGCCCACGCACATGGAGAAATGGCTCACCGCTGCCCTCTGGAAGGTGGCCGTCCCACAACGTTACTGGTCTGTAGCCAACCAATTCGGCACGGGGAGATCAACTCTTGGGGCCATGCTCAGGCAGGTCGGCTGTGCCATTGACAAGATGCTGGCCAACCAGGTCACAATGCTGGGTAACGCTCAGGAAATCACTGGTGGCTTTGCACACATGGGGTTCCCAAACTGTGTCAGGACATGTGATGGGAACCATGTGCCTCTCCTTTACCCTCTCTCCACCAGGGCACAGAATTTATAAACACAAAGTGATATTTCTCCATGGTGCGCCAAAGACAGACAGGCAGGGTGGTTTGGGAGGGTCCCTGCTGGTAGGATTTGTTGATACTCAGTGCTCTTTAAATTAACGGAGGAAGAACTGTTTGCCCCTAGAACACTATGGACATTAATTGCGTGGAGGCTGATCCTGTTATCCTGTGAGAGCTTGGTTCCCCTCAGATACCCTGATTAATGAGGCCACATGCAGGCCGTGTGGACAGAAAGAAGAAACATTTCACTATCACGCTGGTAACTGCTGGATGGTGGGTGTTAGAGCAAAGGCCAACTATTTGCCTATTATCTCAGCTGTTACA
>NW_020696606.1:0-12707 GCF_002925995.2 Terrapene triunguis | reverse complement strand
ACAGAGACCCAGCTCGTCCTTGTGCCCGGCTTTCCTGGCCAGTTACCGCCACAAGCTACGAACCCAAGCTGCAAACTCAAGCCACAGACTCAAGCAGGACTGGTAACTATGCAGCAGCTGCAGAACATCTGGTGGGTGGGTGGGTGTGTGTCACGGAGTATGGGGGGACTCAGGGCCCTGCACCCCCGGCGTCCTGCGATTCACCATGACTCTCAGCCAGCCAGTAAAGCAGAAGGTTTATTTAGACGACAGGAATACAGTCCAAGACAGGTCTTGCAGGCACAGACAACAGGACCCCCTCAGTTAGGTCCATCTTGGGGTCCCCAGGCACCCTAGCCCCCTTAGGGGATCAGAGCCCTGTCTGCCCCAAGCCCTAGTCACTAGCCAGCTTCTCCAACTCTGCCTTCAGCGACCCCACCCACAGCCTTTGTTCAGTCTCTGGGCAAAGGTGTCACCTGGTCCCAGCCCCCTCCTGGGTTCTCATGTTACAGGCTCAGGTATTTCCAGTCAGTCTCCCATCCCCCAATGCCGGCTGTCCCAGCCACACTCCCCTGTCAGCATTCACAGACCACAGTAAGAACAGACCCAGTTCGTCACAGTGTGTTTATAGGTATTAGGTATAATGTGTGTGTATTAGGATTAAGATATTAGTTATTGGTCAGAAATCAAATTGTTATCATAATAAATGTGGCATCTTTGTCTTGACCCCTAAAACGATCCTGTATAAGTTTGTGGGACAATAACTGCCCCTGGACATCCTGTCCCTTCCAACCCCTCCTCTCCTTCCTGACTTCCCCATCCAACCACCTCTTCTCCCTGACCCTGACTGCCCCCTGCCACCCCATCCAACCCCCCCTCCTTCCTGACTGCCTCCCGGGGACCCCTGCCCCCATTCAACCCCCCTGTTCCCCGCCCTCTGACCGCCCCGACCTTTATCCACACCCCCTCCCACCACCCTGAACTCCCCTGCCCTCTATCCAACCCCCCCCGCTCCCTGCCCCCTTACCACGCTGCCTGGAGCACCGGTGGCTGGCGGCGCTACAGCCACGCCGCCCAGAGCACCAGGACAGAGAGCTGCGTCGCCCGGCTACAGCCAGCCACGCCACCGTGCAGCACAGAGCACCGGGTCAGCTGCCCGGCAAGAACTCGCAGCCCCGCCGCCCAGAGCATTGCACCAGCGGCGCAGTGAGCTGAGGCTGCAGGGGGGGCGGGGGACTAGCTTCCCGGGCCAGGAGCTCAGGGGCCGGGCAGGAGGGTCCCACGAGCCGCATGTGCTACACATTAGGCTCAGGGCCTCACCAGGAGGCAGAAAGACTGTCCCTAGCTGCACCAGATGCACCTGTCCTCCACACGAGACACCCCCCTCCTCCTCCCCAGAGAGGGGCCTCCAAGGCTCACCAGGGCACGGCAGCTCCTGCAGCCCCTTGGGGGTCACGCGGAAGCAGCCACGCAGATCCAGTACCCGCAGCCTGGTGGAGGCCTGTAGGATCTTCTGCAGGACGCCATCACTGATAAAGGAGTAAGAGGTGGACGCCAGGCACAGCTCCTCTAGCTGAGGGAAGCCCAAGGAGGTGGGGACGAACCGAGGGCTTGGCTTCGGGGACCAGACCATATTGAGCAGACGCAGCACCTGGAAGGGAAACAGATGGGGGCAGGAATGACCCACCAACCCCAGACAACAACCTCCCAATCGGCTGACAACGATGGCTACTACTAGGAGCATAGGAGCAGACTCCGTGGGTGCTCTGGGGCTGGAGCACCCACGGGGAAAAATTGGGGGGTGCTCAGCACCCACCGGCAGCTCCCCGCCCAGCTCACCTCCGCCTCCGCTCCGCCTCCTCCCCTGAGCGCGCCGCGTGCCCGCTTTTTCCCCCTAGCTCCCAGCGCTTGCGCTGCGAAACAGCTCTTTTGCGTGGCTGAGAGGGAGGGGGAGGAACGCGGCGCACTCGGGGAAGAGGCGGGGCTGGGCCGGGGCCGGGATTTGGGGAAGGGGTCCAATAGGGGCAGGGAGGGGGCGGGGACTTTGGGGAAGGGGTTAGAATGGGGCAGGGAAAGGGTGGAGTCGGGGCGGGGCCAAGGGGGCGCAAGCACTCACAGGCGCCAGGGAAAGTTCGTGCCTATGGGCAGGAGCAACCCCTGGCTTGCTCCACTCAGGGCTGCTTTAAAGAGTAGGCAGCAAACATTGACCAGGTGCAGCTCCTGATGCTCTACAGTGCACCCCGGGGAAACTACAAATCCCAGCATGCAATGCAGCCAAACGCACTGCATGCTGGGAACAGCAGTACCCTTGGACTATAGCTGTCTCTATTCCATGCATGTACACCGTGCCCATCATGGGGACAGGAGGGCACAGGAGGATTAAAACAGCCAGTGCGGATCAACCCTACCTCCTCCCCTCCCTGCTTGCCTCCCATGGGGTGACAGACACCCTGCTCCAGGCACAAATCAGAAGACAGAGGGAACAAACAGATCCTGCACATAAAACCGGCCCTGCCCTGGGCAGCGTGCACCACAATCGTCTGAGCTGCGTCTGCCGAGATGCCCAGGGAAACTGGAGGAGGGGTGAGCTCCAGACATGACGTCACTGGCACACACTGCTGGGGTGGGCAGAGCTCCGGACACGGGCGAGGGTCTAGGGAAGAAGCAAGTCTCTAGGAGGGATCTGAAGGGGTGCCTGGTACCTAGGGTTTGGGAGGTCTCCCACCAGCAGGGGGCAGCGTGGGAGAGGGCAAGGCAATGCACGGCCATAAAGCAATGCCAGGACATGCAGGCATCACCTGCTGAAAAGCAGCTGCCCCGCTGTGAATGCCTGCGAGCCCCTCGTCCAGGGACTGCCCAGCCTCTCCAGAGAGAGAAAGCACCCAGCGGCAGGGGACGCCCTCAGGTGTCAGGAGACCTCTCCTGGCTGCAGGGGCACACTGGGCGAGCGCACTGCATTGAACCGAGCACCATTTGCAGCCATGGGTGGCCACGCAAGCTGCCAATGCGGGGGGGACGCAGACCGAACAGGGAAGGGGCAGGAGAATGAACCGACCTGAGCTTCCGGGAAGCCTGTGAACCCAGAATTGCCATGTGTCCAAGGACCCACCCAGCGGGGGAAGGAATAAGCTAGCATTGGCGCTGCAGGGCGGCAAAGGGTTCCCGGGGTAGGGGACGCGGAGAGAGGAAGGAAGCAGAGTTCACGGGTACCTGTAGCTGCTGGCAGGCTGCCTGCAGGTGCTCTACCGAGAGCTGGAGGTGCTGGCTGCTCTGCCTGATCTCCGTGTTCACCTCCAGGAGCTGCAGCCCAAGGCAGCAACCGCTCTGCAGAGGGGCGACAGGTTCAGAGAATGAGGCACTCCCGGCTGATCGGTCAGGCCCCACGCCCACCCGCCGTGACCCAAGTGTAACGGATGCAGTGACCCCCGCAGACAGCCTGGAACAGCAGCCCTGAGAGGTACGATCTGCCCTGTTCATCGCAATGGAGTGTTAACTCTGAAACCTAACGATGCACTGTGAGCTGCTGACCATTTCACAGCTGAGCAGGGCTGCCAGAAAGAGGAATGGTTACAATGGAAATCTGACACTGACTCAATGGCATCTCATTTCAGAGTCGGGAATGGGGAGCGCCCGGCTTGCGGGCGGAGCCTGGGGAAGCACCACTTCCAATTCAACCCCTGCCTCTTGTTGTTCCAGTCTCAGCAGAAGCAGCTTCCTGGGTCTCATAAGCCTCTGTCGAAGCAGGCTGAGAAACTGTCCCATCCCACGTACGTATGGTGCAGTCCAGCTCTGACAGGGAACACTCGGGCAAGGCCAGCCCCTCTACAACTCCCCCTCCCCCGGCGGCCTTTGCCCGGCTTACCGAGAGCGTGGCGATGATGGCATTCGTTTGGCTGCTGTACGTCAGCCAGAGCTGCCGGATCCGAGAGCCAGCGGCCTCCAGAAAGCTCACCACAGCTGAGGAGTCAACCTGGGAACAAACCAGAGGAGGCCACCCAGTGAGGGGTTACCACCCAGCACGAGGCAGCCAGACGCCATGCACCGCCCTCAAAGCTGTCTGAGCAGGGGCTGGCTAATTAGCCACAGAAAAAACTCCATGGCTGTACACAGCTGTTGGCTACAGCAGATTAGGAAGCCCCTGTCTGGGCGAGCAATACTGGGACGGGATAAGGGGCTCATCAGGCATGTCTGGGAGGGGGCTGGGCGCTGTCCCAGGCAATGGAGTTGACAGTCTCAGCGCAGGCCAGGTGGGTTTGACTGGCTGTAGCTCAGTGTTCTCACGTTCCTAGGGGACCAGAGGGCTGGCAGATGGCTCCTCTCTGGCAGGGCACACAGTGCTCCCCTGGGGGGCTGGGCAGAATGGGCCTTACGACACATTTCCTAGCCTCGCCCCCCCCAGCAGGTAGCAATAGTGATGTGGCTGCAGCATCGCCCCACAGGACGGCCCCCTTGTATTTCTGGGAGGGCCTCAGGGGCTCCCTGGCCTAAACTGACCCCGTCTCCCCTCAGCTCAGCAGAGCCCCGCACGCGCCTACCTGGGAATTCTGCAGGTTTAAGCTTTCCAGCCGGGGGCAGCGTTCGGCCAGTGTGCTCAGGGACTTGGTGGTCACTCCATTGCAGTAGGTCAGCTTGAGGGATAGGAGAAGGGGGCAGGACTCCGCAAGGGCCTGTAACGAGAGAGGGCAGTGAGCCAGCCGGCCCTGCCAGCCCACGAGCAGACCCTGTAAAAGGCGGGCTACACGCAGGCTGGGGGATTCACGTTCGCCACCTCGCTCCAATTAAATTCCCTGTGAGGAAGACGATTCTGCTCTCAGTGCTGACAGAGGCTGCGTGACTGACAGCAGAGAGGGCCCGAAACTCGGAGCCTGAGGGCTGGATATCCTTTGCACTTTGTGCCACTGGCTCTTAGTCGCAGAAGGCCACCTGTTCACAGAGCTATGGCTACATCCATCCAAAACCAGGGATCGGTGCGGGCTGGCCGGCGTCCCAGGGCAGAAGGGCATTGCCCGTGGGGAGCAGCCACCAAGGATGGCAGAATATCACGCCAAACTGACCCCTGCCGTCTCACCTGCAGGACAACGGGCACGTGGCTCTTCCAGTGACAAAGAGCAAAGTCCCGGAGAAGTGAAAACCTGCATGGAGGAAAGAGAGAGTTAATCTGGCTGCCGAGCCAGCCTGCATCCAGCCGTCCTGGGAGAGGACAGTATAAAGGGAGGAGGGGGAGGGGCAGGGGAGCTGGAGTGGGAAGGAATGTGGGGGTGACACAGCAGGAGAGGGCCAAGGCATGTGTCATGCCCAGGGGATAGGACACCCCCCTCTAGAACGCAGCACCCACCTGTTCAGGACCAGCCACTCCATCGTGCTGAGGATTCTCTTCTCGGTCTGGGGAGGCTGCTTCTCGCCAGGCTCCACCCAGCAGAAGCCGATTGACACCTTCTGCCACAGCACGGGATTGGAGGCTGCCCCGTACCACAGCCGGCACACACGGGCCACCCTGGGGATGGAGACAGCCGTCACTGCAATGGCACCCGCCCGCTTAGACACGGAGCGGAGCCATCTCAGCACAGCGGGCCTCCAGGGGCCCACCGCCAGCAGGTGAGAGCCCGGCTAATGGTCAGGCAGAGCTTTTCAGGTGGGTCAGACCCCTTCCCCCAGCCCTTCCGCCCGAGTCTGTGACCCAATACAGCAATGAGCGTCGCTGGGAGCCCCCTGGAAATGCCCCTCAGGCTGGAGTGGTGGCAGAACAGGCCGCATGTGGGCCAGGGCCGGCTCCAGGGGTTTGGCCGCCCCAAGCAGCCAAAAAAAAAAAAGCCGCGATCGCGATCTGCGGCGGAAGGTCCTTCGCTCCGAGCCGGAGTGAGGGACCGTCCGCCGAATTGCCGCCGAATAGCTGGACGTGCCGCCCCTCTCCGGAGTGGCTGCCCCAAGCACCTGCTTGACAAGCTGGTGCCTGGAGCCAGCCCTGATGTGAGCTCCGGGGCCTCTGCCCATGGAGAGTCGGTGATGCACACACTCTGTGAATGTCACTGGCCACCCATTATCCACCAGGCCCGTCTCAAGGCCTTGCTCTTGGGCTTTCAAACCTTGCACATTATAGGGCCAGCTGTCCATGGCACTGAGGTGCCCGAGGCTGACCAATAGGTACCACCGGCCATCTCCACTGAGGAGCACAACTCTGGCCACTCCTCCTCCTTGTTGAGTGCCAGCGCACACTGGTGATGTCCCTCAAGGCCAGGATCAAGCTACTGCGCCAAATTCAGCCATGGAGTAGGTGGCAGCAACACCTGGTGACTTCAGCAGGGAGCTGCAAGTGCTTGCCCCAGGACTGACTTTGGTCCCAGGTCCTTCTCAGTCTGTTGGTTTACAGCGGGGTTCTGGGGACTGAGATGACAGGGTTGGGGGTTGGTTTGCCCCCAGCCCCCCTGTGACGCCCTGAACTTATCAGCCAGGCCCTGCTCTGGGAGGTTTATATTTTGGCTTGGCAGAATTCACTTTTTATTCTTTATAATTCTTACACATAATATCAATGGTCTAGCTAATACCTAGTCCTGCCAGGAGTGCAGGGGGCAGGACTATCTGACCTCTCGAGGTCCCTGCCAGTCTCAGATTCTGTTTATTTGTAAGCCGGCTTTGTTTAGACTTTTACCAATTTACGTTTTCACGGTTGTGTGAAATTATTAGGGGTGGGGGTTGAGCACAGACAATAATTATTTAACGAAAGTAGCAGTTGAGATTCAAAAGTTAAAGCTACCTAAATGGCACCTCTGCTTCAGCTCCCTTAGCACCAGCATTACAACACGCTTTACATACAAGCAGCACTTCTCTTACTTTGCCCATCTGTACATGTTGATTATTAGCGCTGGGAATACCTTTTCCTCGGTTTGTGGGTGTGCACGCTGAAATCAACGTTTACCGCTATTTACCAGTACAAATCTAATCCTTCCAAGCCCATTTAGATTGCTTCAAGTGCCCAGAGGCTGGGGGCACAGGGCACCTGTGCAGAATGTCAATGTAAGATTCCCCTGGGGGTACTGGAGACCCATAACACAGGGACTGCAGGCCAACCCCCCGAGGCATTGGGCTACCTCACCACTGCTCTGGTTAGCCCATCAGGTGGGACCGGGGAAGGTGGAGAGACACGACGAGAGAGCACGACATGGTGAAAGGAGCCTCGGAAATACCTTAGAGACGTTGTCAAGTGAGGGGTTTCTAAGCTCTGGAAGAAGAGCCCTCATGGCCGCCTGTCTTCTCTTCCTGGACTACTGCTTTACAAAACGAGTTCAAAGCCACGCTAGTGATAGACACACGATGCCAGGGTGCCTGGACTATTCTGGTAAGTGAATCCCATCGCTCTAGGCATCAGGCTGTGGGTCAGCAAAGTGTCCCCTTTGTACTCAACTGCCCAGCTCCTGGTAGGTCTCGAAGATGTTCTACTGAGCATTCATTACAATGGGCCAGGGCAGCATGCAGGGCCAATGATCCTGAGAGGCATTTGATTCTGCCTCCCCCAAACCAGCAGAATTGGCAGCTGGCTCCCTGCTGCAGAACCTGCATCGGTGGCGACGCTGTCAGTGGCAGAGAGCGTCTAGCTCAGCCTGCAGAGCCAGGAGGGTCAGTTTGCAGTGCCAGCCATTACAGCCAGCTTGCAATGAGTGAAGGGACCGGCTTGGATCTGGAATCAGAGAGGCTAACCCTGCGATCCCACCACGTCACGTCCCTCGTTACCCTCTGTCTTAGGTACTAACATGTGTTGTGATAACCGAGCCTAGAAAGTTACCCTCGTTGTGAGCTCAACTGTGAAAAGTGAGTGAACGATTGTCTCACACTAACGTCTCACAACACGCGTAGATGTGAAAGGGTGTGAAAAGGCAGCGATCACAGCAGTGGCTGCCTGAAAGGACGGGACGGGACCACCGTCTGACTGAGTTTTGGGGAAGGAGCAACCTTCATCATCACGGCTGCCACCCGCACCATCTCCTGGGACCCAGCATGACACCCTGTGCCTTAAAAAGAACAGGAGTACTTGTGGCACCTTAGAGACTAACAAATTTATTAGAGCATAAGCTTTCGTGGGCTACAACCCACTTCTTCAGATGCATATAAGTGGGTTGTAGCCCATGAAAGCTTATGCTCTAATAAATTTGTTAGTCTCTAAGGGTACGTCTACACTACGAGATTAATTCGAATTTAGATAATTCGAATTTGGGAAACAGATTGTATAAATTCGATTGTGCGCGGCCACACTAAGCACATTAATTCGGTTTTTAACCACATTAATTCGGTGGTGTGCGGCCACACTACCCCATTAATTTTAACCACATTAATTCGGTGGTGTGCGGCCACACTACCCCTAATTCGAATTAACAAAATCGATTTTGGTGCTACTCCGCTCGTCGGGGTGGAGTACAGAAATCGATTTTAAGTGCCCTTTAATTCGAAGTAACTGGCTCCGTTGTGTGGACGGGTTAAGGATTAATTCGGATTAAGGCAGCTAAATCCGAATTAAAGTCGTAGTGTAGACCAGGCCTAAGGTGCCACAAGTACTCCTGTTCTTTTTGCGGATACAGACTAACATGGCTGCTACTCTGAACCCTGTGTCTTCTCCATCCTAATCCTGACAGGTATCCTGACCGGAGTGGGCCAGAGAGAGGGACCCAGATGGCACCATCACCTCTACCAACGCTGGCTGAATCCTGAATGCCACCTGGGATGTGAGACACTCCCCTCCCCCAAACCTAACCTGTCCTTTTCCTTCCCCATCTTATTTCTTTTCTTTCCTAGCCCTCTCCTTTTCCCTTCTGTCTCACAACAGGCTGGCTTAGCTGGACAAGACTGCTCATTCCCCACCACTGCTGTGAGCCTGTGACGAGACGCAGCTAAGCAACGTCCTGAACAGCCTGAGGCTGGTCCGAGTTTGCCAGGTCTCAGAGTGGCGGATCAGACTGTGGGCTGGGTCTGTGTTTCTCCAGCAGGGAGCCTGCAAGTGAGAGTCGGCACCAGAGACAGGAGCTGCATCTTTGCTGCTCTTTTTTCCTTCCCTCGTGAGTGTATTTGTCTTGTTTTGTCTTTTAGGGAACGGGATTGGACTTGAACATCAGCCACAATGCCAGCTCCAGCCCATCTCTACTAACGTCTTCGCTCTTCCTCCCCGGACAGTTATTGCCCCTTTAACACCAGACGAGTGTCTAACGGGGGGTTGGTTCTAAAAACTCGCTCCAGCTAAAGGGAAAGGGAACAAGGGAGATCTGACATTTCAAATGCTTTCACATTTTATCCCCCTCCCTTCTTTTCTGTGTCTTTAATAAGGGTGAAAAGGACGTTTAATGGGGTGTTTGCCATGGGACTATGCAGGCTGAGGTCTCTGCGTACCAAACCCTCAACCTTGTTCAACACGATTTAATGTTGGACTGGTACAGTGTCTTGTTAACACCTTTGAGTCTTTGGGCCCCTTTATTCCATCTAAATGAATACACTGTACGGGCCCCATCACCAGAGGATCTGAGCACTGCACACTCTTCAATGGATTTAGCAATTTATCCTCACAAACGGCCCTGGGGGCAGGGCACAGCTATTGTCCCCTCTGGAGAGAAAGGGAACTTAGGCAGAGGGACAAAGGGCCAGATTTTTAAAGGTATTTAGGTGCCTAGTGGGATTTTCAAAGGCGTCTAGTACCTGACTCCCATTGATTTCAAGATCTTTACAAAGCTGGTCCTAAGTGACTTGCCCGAGGTGTGACAAAGTGGGGGATTTTCTTGGTTTTTCCGTGTTTTTCCAATGGTTTGCATGTGGAGGGGGTGGGACTCAGTTTCCCTGGGTGTTACTGGTTTAACGAGGTGAGGGGAGAGGAAGTTTGTTGTTACAGAGGACCAGCGAGGGAATGGCCTGGAGAATGGATACCTCAGCGACTAGTGACCTGGCGACCCGGAGGCCCAGATCAGGAGTCACAGCCGGTTCTGGCCAGTGGGAGGACAGTGGGCTGTGAAGAGAGGACCCCGGTGACCTAACCAGCGGTTCCAGCCAGAGGGGGCCAGAGGACGGAAGAGGGGAGAGGAAGCCCAGGCAACCCTGTTTACCTGGATAGAAGACAATGGACAGAGGCAGGGCTTGGGGCCAGTGATATCAGATGCTCTGGGCTGGAGAGGGGGAGCAGGCAGAGCCCACCTGGATGCAGAGAGACTGGGATGTGCTGGGCTGAGGGAGGCCAGGCCTGAGGCCCTGAGAGTTTCCTGGGCTGTGTTCAACTCTCAATAAACCCTCCTGTTTTATGCTGGCTTAGAGTCACTCCGGTCTAGAGAACAGGGTTGCATCAACCCCTTCGGGGGTGGAGGTCCTGGGGGTCCAGAGCGCGTGGACTCCCTGAGGGGGCCCATGGCGAGAGAAAGACGTGCTAAGGCTCAGAGAGGTGCGGCTCCAGGAGGTGGAGGGGCCTGACCCTGAGAGAGAGTGGACCCTAGAGAAGGGCTGTCTCACTGAAAGGGGCACCCCCCACGGACCACCCAGAAAGTCTGTGACAGAGCAAGGAATTCATAGATTCCAAGGCCGGAAGGGACCGTTGTGATCATCTGAATGGAACCAAAGTCCCAAGCTAGTGCCCTAACCACTAGACCATCCCTCCTCTCATCACCCCGGCCCCCCATTCCTCCGACCCCAGCAAAGCAGGAAGCAAGGATGGAATACTAGCCCAAAGAGAAGGAAGCCCGCGAGCGTGCTCCCGTAAGCATTGAGTGACTGTGCCGTGCTGACCGCATGGTCCCTGCTAACCCACTTCCCAGTACCTCCACATACCTGCAGAGCAAGGGCACGGCCCCCTCAGATGCCACCAAAGACTGGAAGATCTGCACCAGGATTTCTACTGGGAGGCGCTCTCCCCAGGAGGCCCCAGCAGCTGCCCCGCTTTCCTCAGCCTGGCCCCCAAGCACAGACTCCTTTGCAGCCAGAGCCCCTCCTTTCTCTTTCTTTCTCTCTCCTGCCACACCCGTCTTTTGGATGCGCTGCAGCCGCTGCTTCTTTGCTGGCGCTTGGTGCTTTCTCTTTGCCACTCTCCTGGGAGGGCGGTCTTGCCTGTCACCTATGTTGGAAATGATCAGCAGCATGTCATTGTCCGTCTCTTGAACAAAGTAGTCCGGGGCCACTCTCCTGGGGGCCTTGAAAGCCTTCTTCTTTTTAGAGGCCTTGCTGGCATCCCCTGGTCTCCCACTTGCCTTGGTGCTCTGCTTCTTGGAAGCATTCTGCCCTGTGCCGGATGGTTCTGAAGAAGCCCCAGCCTCTCCCAAGTTCTCTGCTGCCCTGGGCTCTTCCATAGTAGCCCGTATCGGCTGGGCTAATCGGCAGGGACAATCTAGCCGCACATTACTGGCACAAAAGACAGGTGACAATCCCTACTAGGAGCGTTCGGGTCCTGGCCGCATGTTCCTACTGAGGCACCCCGGCAGCTAAGTGAAAACCAACACAGGCCAAGGACAAAAGCTGAATCTCATTCACTGGTTCCAGCCTCCGAGTGTTCACCCGTGGACAGGGCGTAGCGCTCGAAATGACGGATGTGTGTTCTGTTCCCGGCTCTGATGGGGATGTTCGACCCCAGGTGACACCTCTCTGCAACTCCGTTTCCCCAGCTGTAAATTGGGAATGAAGATTGTGACGAACTGGGACTGTTCTTACTGTGGTCTGTGAATGCTGACAGGGGAGTGTGGCTAGGATAGTCTGCATTGGGGGAGGGGAGACTGACCCACAGAGAATACCTGAGCATGTAACATGAGAACCCAGGAAGGGGTTATAGGCCAGGTGACACCTTTGCCCGGGAAACTGAACAAAGGCTGTGGGAGGGGTCGCTGAAGGCAGGGTTTTTCAGGAGCTGGCTGGGAGGCAGATGGGGCTCTGACCTCCCAAGGGGGCTGGGGCGCCCTGGGAGCCCAAGATGGACCTAACTGAGGGGGGTCCTGTTGTCTGTGCCTGCAAAACCTGTCTTGGACTGTATTCCTGTCGTCTAAATAAACCTTCTGCTTTACTGGTTGGCTGAGAGTCACGGTGAATTGCAGGAAGCCGGGGGTGCAGGGCCTTGTGTTGCCCCACACTCCGTGACAAAGATCAATGGATTTTATGGCCAGAAGGGACCATCCTGACCATCTAGTCTGAACTCCTGCATCGCACATGCCAGAGACCCTGCCCCAGTGAGAGTCTGGATCCAGCTTGAACTAGAAAGACTCTAACCCAACCCAAAGGGGGTGACCTACCCAGAGCCCGGAGAGATCGACAGGGGAAATAAAGTATAACTGTCCCCATGAGCCTTTACATGCACGGCCCTAACTTCCCGCTTCTTCCACACAGCGCCCAATGAACTCCTGCCACTGCCCCTGGAGACATCTGCCTATCTTCAGGGCTTCTCACCCTGGGGTCACCCCCAGCCCTGCGCCCCATTTCTGATCTGCCATGGGAGTGGACTTGCTGGGTCACTCGGGGCTGAGCACGCTGCAGGAGCTGGGTGACACTCCAGGAACCGGCGTGGCACTGGGGGCAAATCTGCGTTTATGTCAATGTGGTGGGTGAATTTACTGGCGGTGGAGGGGGTGGCGCTCTCCCTGCCCTGCTCTAGCCAGAGGATGGCACTGCTTCAGGCCAGCGCTGGGGGGCTGGGATCCTCCTGCTGGGTCCGGCCCAGGGGGAGAGTTGATCCTACGGCAGAGGGGGAGGCACAGGTGGAGACATGTGGCTGAATCTGCAACCTGGGAGCC
>NW_020696605.1:0-6903 GCF_002925995.2 Terrapene triunguis | reverse complement strand
TGATGATGCGTTGGAGAGGTTTAAGCTGAGGACTGTAGGTGATGGCCAGTGGAGTTCTGTTGGTTTCTTTTTTGGGCCTGTCTTGTAGCAGGAGGCTTCTGGATACACGTCTGGCTCTGTTGATTTGTTTCTTTATTTCCTTGTGTGGGTATCGTAGTTTTGAGAATGCTTGGTGAAGATCTTGTAGGTGTTGGTCTCTGTCTGAGGGGTTGGAGCATATGCGGTTGTACCTCAGCGCTTGGCTGTAGACGATGGATCGTGTGGTGTGTCCGGGGTGGAAGCTAGACGCATGAAGGTAGGCGTAGTGGTCGGTGGGTTTTCGGTATAGGGTGGTGTTAACGTGGCCATCACTTATTTGTACTGTGGTGTCTAGGAAGTGGACCTCCCGTGTAGATTG
The DNA here is from genome assembly GCF_002925995.2 of Terrapene triunguis. Taxonomy (NCBI): domain Eukaryota; kingdom Metazoa; phylum Chordata; order Testudines; family Emydidae; genus Terrapene; species Terrapene triunguis. Next base: position 6,506 of record NW_020696605.1, on the reverse strand, counting down.
GTCCAGGCTGAGGTTGATGGTGGGGTGGAAGCTGTTGAAATCATGGTGGAATTCTTCCAGGGTCTCCTTCCCATGATAAAGATGTCATCAATGTAGAGTAGGTAGAGAAGGGGCGTGAGTGGACGAGAGCTGAGGAAGCGTTGTTCCAGGTCAACCATAAAAATGTTGGCATATTGTGGGGCCATGCGGGTGCCCATAGCGTGTGTGTATGCATGCATTTGTGTGTGTGTGAACAATCTTCTGGATACAGAACCCTTTCGGAGCAGGTCGCTAGGAAACCCATTTTAAATCGAAGCGTCCATTGATAAAATACATGTGAACTGCACAGTGTTCATACTCACATATAGTGAAATAGGACGTTCCTTCGGTGGTTAACTTTGAGCACATTGTCAAAACCTCCCTACTATCAGATTGACTGCAGAGGGCAGCGCCAGAGCAAAATGCATCTCTGCTCTCGGGTTGACAGTTTTAATAATCAAATAATGATGGCTAATTCCGGGTCTGGGGTCAGGGTGGGGGTGTACCATGCGTAACCCGGGACAAATTCCCCACAGTCGATGAAGAGCACTTGGTCTTTTACATATTTCCCAGATGCCTGCATGAGCTGCACGCACTCCCTCACACAGTTCCCGTTCTCAAAATCAGGGTGTAGAAATTTAGCTGGCACCTGCTCGCTATTCCCATACAAGGCCACAAAATTAATGTTGTGATGTTTAACACTGAAAGAGGTTTTAATGTACTTACCACCAAAGGCATCATTATGTATAAAGCTGATAATGAGCTGTTATGGTAACTACCTCACAGAGAGGCTTTTCTTGTTACTGATATGACTACCGGGCAGAATACTATAAACACCTTCATGCCTACCCGGTCCACAGGGTACTTAGCGTTAGTGGTCATTTGAGTCTCTGAGTGGCACAAATGGACCCGCAGAGTAATTTTTACCCGTTTTATTCATTACAAGGAGACAATTTAGAATTCTGATTGACATTCCCACTCAGGAGGCAAAAAGTATCTTTGCTACATGTGAGTTTAATTTTCAAGTCATAGAATCATAGAACCATAGGATTAGAAGGGACTGCAGGGGTCATCTAGTCTAACCCCTGCCAAGATGCAGGATTTGTTGTGTCTAAATCATCCCAGACAGATGGCTCCAGCCTCCTTTTGAAAACCTCCAGTGGAGATGATTCCACGTCTTCCCTAGGCGTCTGTTCCTTTGTGCTACTGTTCTTTCCATTAGGAAATTTTTCCTGAAATGCTGTAGTTTGAACCCTTTGCTTCCTGTCCTGCTCTCTGTGGCAAAAGAGAACAATTTTCACCATCTTTTTAATGGCAACCTTTCAAGTATTTGAAGACCGCTATCAAGTCCCCTCTTAATCTTCTCTTTTCCAAACTAAACAGCCTTTGCTCAGATGGTTTGCATTCCATCCCTTTGATCATCTTTGTTGCTCACCTTTGGATCCTTTCCAGTTTCTCTACATCCTTTCTATACATTGGTGACCAAAAGTGGACACAGTACTCCAGCTGAGGCCTAACCAGTACTGAGTAGAGCGGTGCTATCACCTCCTGTGACTTGCATGCCATGCCTCTGTTAATGCAACCTAAACTTGCATTTGCATTTTTTTCAACAGCATCACCATTCAGCAGCAGTTTTTCTTGAAAAAAGCAAAGCGCCATGTGACGGCCCCAGCAACTCCAGCTTCCTGGTGTGGGCAGTTAGGTGAGCCCTGTGCATAAAGCCCTTGTAACCCATGCCAGCCAAAATGGTGCTCTCGTGGGCATCTGCTGTGTCTTTCTGAAATGCCCTCTGGAAAACTTCCTAGCGAGAGTATTGTGGCTGTAGGTCAGAATCAATTCAATAAAGGGTCTGGGTAAGCAGGGTCTGAATGAGTTCTCCCCTGACAGCTAGCTGGGAGGGGGAGAGACTTCAGGAGTAAACTGTATTTACATGAACACACCTACTCTGTGTAGGTGTCCAGCAGACAGGAGTGGTGTTGCTCAAAGTGATCAGCTTTGGCTGATGTTGGGTTACAAAATGCTGTAGTACTGACTGCAGGGTTAGTGAAATGTTGTTATCTTTATTGCATAAGTAAAGGGGAGCAGAACTGTGCTGAGTCTGTCCTGATTGAGGGGGTCACCCTCAGTTGAAAGGAACTCGCTAAGGCAGGGGCTCAAATACCAGACCCTTGTGAAGATAAAAAGGGTGAGGATAGGTGTCCTAGCCAGGAAATGGATCCTCCTTAAGTGTTCCTGGTCTGGTTTAACCTGTTCCTTCCCACCATTAAAAATCAAGCTAAATAGGCTCCCTTAAAAGCCTTTTGTTATATTACGTGTTCAATAAGAGCTGAAATCACTTGCAATAGAACAGTGTTTCTGCCCAGCTGAAAATCACTAAGAGACTGACCTGCAGCAGTCACTGTAGAGAGGCAGGTGGCTGGCAGGCATGGCAAAGAACAGCAGCTGGTAAGGCAGCCAGTCAGAGCAAGTGCTCATATGGCACAGCAAACCAGGTGCCTTCTTCCCTGGTGGGAAGTGAGCTCATACAGGGCTGGTCTACACTGGGGGGAGGGGGATCGATCCAAGATATGCAACTTCAGCTACGCGAATAGCATAGCTGAAGTCGAAGTATCTTGGATCGAATTACCTGGGGTCCACACAGCGCGGGATTGACGGCCGCGGCTCCCCCGTCGCTCGCTCTGGTGGAGTTCCAGAGTCGACGGTGAGCGCGATCGGGAATTGATATATCGCGTCTTAACGAGACGCGATATATCGATCCCGGATAAATCGATTGCTACCCGCCGATACGGTGGGTAGTGAAGACGTACCCACAGATGCACATGTCTGAACCCTGACCAAGGACAACCCCTGTGAGTGGGGTCTGGTGAGGGAGCAGAGGGGTGCACAGTAAAGGAACTGTTGGTTGTAGAACTCAAGGCCATGAGGCAGAAGGCTCTGCCCCACGCACTCTGGGGTGGGTGTCCTGCTCACAGTTTTATGGTTATGAATCTTGCTTGTGACGTTTTCCCTAATTAATGTCAGGTGACTTCCCTCCTGTCATTAAAAGTTTCTTTTCTACACACAGACTCTGTGCTTGCAAGTCAGAAGTATTGCCTCTCAGAGGAGCCCAGGAGTGGTGTGTAATTTTCCCAGGTTACTGGGTGGGGGCTCAAGCCGGCTCTGTGTTGTATTGTTGAAAAGGAACCCCTAGATATTGAACCCAGCCCTGGTTGCCGCCAGCTCCACCTGGCAGAAGGGTTACATATGTAAGGGTACTAACTGTTGCTCTGGCTAATAATTTGCTCATCTAAAGTGACATCCAGCTGGTTAAAAAGGATGGCAATGGGATAATTTGTTAAAATGACCCTGGCATTGTTGGAGATGTCTGCACCATCTTCTTTCACAACCTTGCAGCACACATATAGCAATGTGTTGTTGAATCTAAGTAATGATCCCTGTGTCTCGAAATAAAAAAATTCTAGAGGGGCAGTCACCATTAAAACGGCCAAAGGCAGCACTTCCACATCAAAGCTATTCTCAAGGCTTGCTTGGGTGGGAGCTTCTTGAAATAGCTTCAGCTCTGACTTGGCACATTCTTCAGACCCTCAATCAATAAAAGCCATTTTGTATTTTAAAATGTATCCCTTTTACCATGGGCGATGCTTCGTGTCCTCTGCCTAGGGAGTCTTGTACGTTTATGGCTGTGGCATGTTCCGACAGCTTTTCTTTTAAAGGGTCCGAGAGGGCCTGTAAATGGACGGCATGCGGCTGCGCTTTTTCTCCTAATCGCCACTACACCAGCACCTTCCTCTTTCATGTGTGCGCCTACTTTTGTCAGAGTGGCGCTAGACATACGGCTCACTACAGCTTTGGTTATATTTTTAGTGGCTGTTTTCATGTGGGGCTTAATAATTTCTAGATGCTTTCTAAAAATCGGAACTGCTTTTCTAAAATGACTGCACAAATCCCCCATAAACCGGCCCTGTACATAAAGGGTAATCCATGACATCCTTGTAGGACATAACCAGCTTGGGCCTTGTAGTTCCTATACAGGGAGGGGTCCCCATAACATTGTTATGGTCACCATCGTTTAACATTCCTGGGGCGCAGATGAAGTTTAATGATCCCCTCCCAAAATGAAATGTGTTTATTCTGGTCCATCTTCAATAGTGATGGTTCTGATGTGCTGTTTGCTCATGGGGACATAATGGCGTTTTTCATACGTGAGAGTGATCAACTCATTGTTGCTGCCGCCGATGGGAACACAGGCAACGGAGGCACATAGTAGTCCCCTGCTAACTGATGTTCCACTATATCCATGTGTACATGTTGTGGCAGAGCTCTTACCTTGTCCCCGCAGGTCCTGCGCTTCTAGGCGGTATATGCTAGCCTCAGTGGCTCTCTGTGACCCTCCACGTAGCCCTTCTCTCTCTAGGGCCAGGGTTACAGTCTACTGAGCCCTTTTCATCATAAGCCAGCAAGGGGGTTGGTGAGAGAACTCCCACAGTCTCTGTTGTCCCTAGGGCTTGTTTTAGAACAGTTTAGCCTCCTGTCTTGACAGGGGCCTGACTTCCCCTCCCAGGAGGTGTTCCTGTAGTGGTGGGTTGGGGGAACCCGGGCCCACCCTCTACTCCGGGTTCCGGCCCAGGGACCCTAATGGTAGCAGCTGTTGGCAGCCAACCTTTCACTGCCAGAGTTGCTACATTTCCCTGGGCCACTTCCCCACAGCTCTCCTGCTTCTCCCTTCTTCACCCTTACCTTAGGGCTCCCTTATCAATAACTTGAGGGTGTCTTCATTAACCAGCCCTTCAGCCGCACTTCCTCTCCTCTGGCTCCCTGGCTCTCCTCTGCCTGACTGGAATGAGCCCTTTTTATAGTATCAGCGGGGCCTTAATTAGAGTCAGGTGGTCACATTAGCTTAATGCCCTCACCTGATTCTTTGCAGGTTAATTGGAGTCAGGTGTTCTCATTAGCCTGGAGCAGCCCCTGCTCTGGTCAGTCAGGGAACAGAAAACTGTTAATCCAGTGGCCAGTATATCTGCCTTCTGCTATTCTGCTGTACCCAACTGGCCTGGGTCTATCACAATGTATAAAGAATGAACCTCCCCCACCTTGGGTAACATCTGTGGGGTATGGGGCTCTCTTGCAGTTCTGTTTCATGATTTCTCCTAATATTGTCTCCCATTCCCCTATACGGAAAAAATAAACAAACAGCTTTTCACCGTTTGCACTGGTGCTTCTAACCGAACCTGTCTGGTCACTGCATCATAAATGACACTGACCGCCGATTTCCTGGGGTTGGCATCGCTGTTAATAGCTTCTCTGATATTTTCTACTAAATGTCAAATGCTTGAATAATAGCCCATGTCTACATAGTAGTGGATCTTTCTTTGATGCCACCACAAATGGTAAATCATAAGAAATCATGTTCCACAAGTGACAATAGTGAATCTCTGGTAAAGCGACATCTCATTTTTATTTCTCAGTCTATCTGTCATTTTTGAGGCACCTGACCTTGGCTAAAAATAGCTTTAAACGCTGTTGCCACCTTTCTCCTGGTTTTATTTTTTAGGGCTACCACCCAGCCAAAATGTCTATGACTGTTAAAATATATTTACAACTATCTTTGTGGTAAAGAGTAGGGGCCATGTTGACCAAACCAGCCTGCCACTGCGCATCCACATCAAACACAACTGTTCTATTTCTTTTAAACTTGATTCTTGCCAGCGTGTGCAAAGTGTAAGCATCTTGATCTATAAGCCAAGCTGCAACCTGCTTTCTGCTCAGAGTTTTATCACGTTTTTAGCAGCCTGAAGTAAGGAGGTTACACCCCCAAAATTCCCAACCTCCCTGAGAGAGAAATACATTTTCTTTAACAACCCCGTCATTTCTGACCTTTCTTATTCTAAGACTTAAGTACATCTCTACCCCAATATAATGCGACACGATATAACACAAATTCGGATATAATGCGGTAAAGCAGTGCTCCGGGGGGGGGCAGGACTGTGCACTCCGGCGGATCAAAGCAAGTTCGATATAACGTGGTTTCACCTATAACACGGTAAGATTTTTTGGCCCCCGAGTACAGTGTTATATCAGGGTAGAGGTGAATCTGTAAGAAAACACAGACTTGGATTTTTTTTTTTATTTAATACAGCTTCTCTCACTTTGTAACCTGTGAGCCCCCCCGCACCTTATTTTCCTCTAAAATGCATGTTCTATTACTAATATTTCATACCTTTATTAAAAAATGAAATTATTTTTCTCTAAAAAAAGTGTCATTGAGACTTTATTTCAAAATAACCTAAATGCATAAAATTTATTCTTTCCCCAAAAATAGTTATTACTAATATTTAATGCCTTTAGTTCAAAAAGCATAACAGTTTTCTCTAAAACCACTTTATTCTTCTAACTTCTAACCTTAAAATGACCCTAAATGTGACCCTAAATGTGACAAAATGACCATCGCTGGCAAAATGAGGGTCTGGCTAGAGAATCTTGCCTGTATG
>NW_020696604.1:0-4699 GCF_002925995.2 Terrapene triunguis | reverse complement strand
TGGCCACTTCTGCACCGTATTTCCTATGCTCTGCACCCTCTCTAATGTCCTCCCCAGATGAAGCCCATACAACCGGGCTTCAGTGTTCTCTAGTGCCAGGCTCCAGCCCTGCAGTGCCAGCAGCTCAGACACCAGCAATGTGTCTGGTGACACTTTGAAATGGTCATTTAATGACTGCCTGGCATGTAGATGGTCGCCCCCCGGATACACGGAGATGGGAGCTGCATTCTTCCCACCCCTCCAAGCCAAGCAGCTACCTGGAGATGAAATCTCTCTTCTCCTCACCCTGCGGCCCCAGCAACAAGAAGCTTCTTTGGTTTCTATTCCTAGGTGCTGAAGCTCAAGAGCGTATCTGACATCTTGCTCCAATGTCTGGATCACCTCCAAAGCCCCCAGGCTCCAATACGACGGGCAGCAGCCATCTTTATCGGTAACCACTACTTTTCTTAAGCAACTTCTATCTGAGAGGTTGTCCCGTGTTCTGCTTGGAGGGCACTAGCAGCAAGAATTAACCCCCTGGGATCCTAGTGTCTAGATTTCCTGCCCTTGAGGCAGTTGGGCTGGGGATTATATCAAAAGGCCTGGAGCAAATTACAACCCTACCCTCCAGCTCCACTGACTGGAATCCCTGTGGGACTGCAGCAATACCATAGCCATTGGCAATCAGGCTCTCTGTATCTTCCAAGACATGAGCCTCTTTGTCTTGGAGCTTGTGGACTTGTCTGATTATCCCAGGGACCACTTGAAAGCTGTTTTGCTTGTTGGAAAGACTGACATTTTTTAAAAGGTAGCCCCAGGGGAGGTGAAAACTCCTGCAAGATTCATTTCCATTGTACATTCCAGGTTGCACTGTTCAAAGCTCAGAGCCCGCCATGGTCAGACAAGAGAAGGAGCTGATACTTCAGTGTAAGTAGTTGCCACATGGCTGTGTTTGCATGTGGAAGGAGAGCTCATGCTCCTTGTAGAATATCAGGGTTGGAAGGGACCTCAGGAGATCATCTAATCCAACCCCCTGCTCAAAGCAGGACCAATCCCCAGATAGTGTTTGTTTGTTTGTTTGTTTTTTAAACCCCAGTTCCCTAAATGGCCCCCTCAAGGATTGAACTCACAACCCTGGGTTTAGCAGGCCATGCTCGAACCACTGAGCTATCCCTCCCACTTGTGAACCAGTGTAGGCAAAAGTGCAACTCCCCCGCCACGCTGCTGCATTGAGTTCAATTTAGATGTGGCCAGAGGTAGCTGTTGAGAGAGCCTGGACATCAGTCCCAGCTTTGTTTTCTCTGATGTCAGGCGTCACTTCCATCTCCAGGTGCCAGAAGGTTTTACAAGGAGAAAGTAAATGCCAGGCAGGGTGAGAGGCCCTGGCATGTGTCAGGGAGATGGTGCTAAGGAGGTGGATGCCCCAGAATGCAATGGAAGATGGTGCTGCCAAGGGCAGATGTCACTGAGGACTTAAGGGGTTATCAGATGGCGATGACACTCATAGCCCTGGTGGGTCCAGAGCATCTGGGAGGAGTTAGTTGCTGTGGAAGATCAGGGGTGGCTCCAGGCACCAGCGCAGCAAGTGCGTACCTGGGACGGCAAGCCACGGGGGGCGGCGTGCCGGTCGCCGTGAGGGCGGCAGTCAGGCAGCCTTCGGCGGCATGCCTGCGGGAGGACCGCCGGTCCCGCAGCTTCGGCGGCAATTCGGCGGCAGGTACGCTGAAGGCGCGGGACCGGCAGGTCACCCACAGAAACGCCGCTGAATCCGCGTGACCAGCGGACCGCCCGCAGGCATGCCACCAAAGGCCGCCTGACTGCCGTGCTTGGGGTGGCAAAAAACATAGAGCCGCCCCTGTGGAAGATACAGAGGCCCATGGTGCAGGTGCTAGGGCATGCTAATACGATATGTGTTTTGACCTGAGCTTCCTCTCTCTGTCTCAGCACTCAGTGGCCTGCAGCAAGATCCGGATTTCTCTGTCCGTGTCAGTGTCTTACGGGCCATTCAGCAAGTTCGGGATGCTGGCAGAAACCAGTCACCTCAGAGTCTAGGAGCTAGATTCAGGAACCTGCTCTGCTGCTTGACTGGCCAGGAGGAGAGGGAAAATGCTCCTGACAGAGATCTCTTGGGTGGCCCGGACCCTTCCCAAAGCCACCGATGGGACTCAGGAGGGCCCTGAGTTCCCACAGAGACGTTGGTGACTGGAGGAGGTCGGCTGAGCCACCACCCCAGTCCCGAAGCCAGTGCCTGCACGATCCTGTGGTAATTACCTGCATTGTTCCCCATGAGATGTAGGCAGCTGGGGATGAGTTTAAGTGACCCCAGTACTCAGCAGAATGACGGCTACTTCCCCTGAGGCTTTTATACAGCCCCAGCCTAATTAGGCAGCAGCTGTCTCTACTTCCCCAATTAGGGCCAGGTGGTCTAATCAGCTCCAATTCATCTCCCTTAATTGGAACTGGAGTGACCGAGGGCTGGCTCAGCAGCTCCTGCTCAGCTCCCTGTCACAGTGTCCCTCAACCTGGGACTGGATGATGGGGATGGATCACTTGATAAATTGCCCTGTTCTGTTCATTCCTTCTGAAGCATCTGGCACTGGCCACTGTCAGAAGATGGAATGCTGGGCTAGATGGACCACTGGTCTGATCCAATATGGCTGTTCGTATGATCCAGGCCTCTAGTTCCCCTTGGACAGTTAAATAAAACCCTTCATCTCTCCATCCATTGACATTATATAATCTCACTTTTCTTTAGACACTTGGGCCAGCACTTTCAAACATGGATGTCAAAAGTTAGGTACCTAAATCCATACTTCTTCTTTAACGCTTAGCCGAACGGTTGGCCGTAGCAATTGTTCACCATTGATCCGTTCCTGTGCTTGACGGCCGAGAGCCCAACGTCGGAATAGACTTGAGGCACCCATGTAATAGGGGGCCTGCCTTTGGGCTGCCTGCACCCCTTGATTGGTGGAATTGTCTCTCGGATGTTACGAGCCACTCAAAGAACGGCGTTCGCCGGAACGTCTTGTGGTATACTCGCGACATGTCTGAAAAGCATAAGACGCCATCTGTGGACAATGGCCCCAGTAGTCTGTAGACCGGAGCGACCATAAACATCTGCTTTACAAATGAAGTCATTCCACTCTATGCCCAATATACAACGTTGGCATTTTATGTGGAAAGCCTCCAGCTTTGCCCACTCTGAGTGGCGCAGTCCCAATGTTTCGCAACCGTACAGCAGTACAGAGAGGATACAGCTCGATTAGATCCTGAACTTGGTTGTCGTGCCGAGATGATGTTGATTCCGTATTCATTGTAAACGACCCATGACAGAGGCTGCAATGCCACACTCAGGCACCTAAATAAATGGCCTGACCTTTCTCAAATGCTGAATACCAAGAACTTCTCACTCGAATCTGCCGAAGCCGTGGCTGTTCAGCTCCTCTGAAAATCAACCCACTCGTTTAGATGCCTGAATATGAACGTTAGTGCCAGATTTTGGACAGTGACATAGGAAGACATTGGCCTGAGCCTATGCATGGACTCTCATCCTACAATCCAGCCCCTCAACAGATACATCCCAGCTTCTGACTGTGAGCCATTCAGCTAAAACGGGGAGGCCTAGATGCTGTAAGTGAATTAACATGTAATGATAGATAGACAGATAGATAGATAGTATAAGCTATTCTTTCTACCATCTGCCGTACGGATTTCCTCTGTAGAGCTTACTGTCCCTGTTACTCATGGGTATTTATGTTCCAGAGCCCCACATGAGAGAGGGAAGGATTTCAGGCCCAAGCCCCAAGTGGGGCAGTGTGGTGGGGCGGCTGCCCCATGCCCGGGGAGAGTGGGCTGCGGCAGGCCTGGGCGCCTGCGTAGACGCGCAGCCAATCCGAGAAGGGCTTACTGGGAGCCAATCAGAGGACAGATTGGGGCCAGCCAATCAGGGCCCAGCTCAGCCATATAAAAGACTGCTCAGAGCGAGAGCAGTCAGTCTGTCCCAGGCCTTCAGAGGAGAAGGTCTGTCTGCAGAGCTGGGAGGCCAGCACCACGGACAGTGCAGTGGAGGCCAGCTTTAGAGAGTGGGAGAAGGCCCTACTCCGTAGCCTGCCAGGCGGCAGGTCTGGAAGGAGAAGGCCCAGCACAGAGAAGGGCCGTTGAGGAAGTGGTGCAGAGGAGTAGTCAGAGGAGGAAGGAGAAGGAGGACAGCAAGACTGTCGCCAGAGGGCCTCTGGACCGGGACTCAGAGTAGTGGGCGGGCCTGAGTCCCCCCCTTCCCTCCTTATTGTTCTATTGGGCCATACCCTCTGCCATAGGCCGCAGGGAACGGCCGGCCGAAACTACACCAGATCCTTGACCGAGGGGCTCGGACTTGAAGGTGTAAGACTGTGGGTCATCCAACCCCCCCGCCCCCCGGAAGGGGGTGTGAATGAACAAAGGGACACTGTCGGAGGACAGTGTTCTAGAAGAGGATGCTGTGCGTTGGGAGCAACGCGAGTCTGTACGCCAACTGAAGGCGAGACGACAGGCGGGACGTCACCAGAAGGGGGCGCTCTACTGGATCGAACCAATTCCCCGAGATGACCAGTAGGCGGCACCACAGTGAGTCCCAACGCGGTCACACGTGGTGGAGAATGTGGGCATAGCGGTCTGCCCCGATACAAGGGGCTAGGGCAAGGACTGTGGACTATTGCCCGGAGCAGTGACTTGAGCAAACAGA
>NW_020696603.1:0-17244 GCF_002925995.2 Terrapene triunguis | reverse complement strand
TGCCTTGACTCCGGACTTACCCCTTGCCTTGCTCCAGGTAACCTGGTTCTGACACTGAGCTCTGATTTCTGACTTTGGCTCTGGCCTCTGGCTCTGACCCTTGGCTCCAATTTCTGGCTACCAGCTCCTGCTCTAACCACTGGGCATGACTCCTACCTCAACCAGTCAGCATGACCGCCCACGTCCTGGTCACTGACCTTGGCCCCATCTCTGATTGTTCATCCCAAAAGTATAGCCACAGAGATTCCCAAATGACGCTCACTAATGGGAGGCATTTGCAGTGTCGCTGGAACAATTTTTATAGTTGGGGGCTGAAAGCCAGTGGTCCTCAAACTTTTTACCTTGCCTCCATTACCCCGTCCGTGCTCCCTCTCCCCAGAGTTGGGGCCAAGACTGGGCCGTGACTCGGGGGGGCGGGGGGAGACGTGGATAGGGATAAGGGGACGGAGGCTGGGAGCACAGCTGGGGGCGGGAGCAGAGCCCCGCTTGCAGGACCAGCAGCAGAGCGCGGGGCTGGCAGCTGGGACCCCATGCAAAAACTGGGGGTGCTGCAGCACCCCTTTCACCCCTAGTTCCCATGCCTATGGGCATTTGTGGGCTCTCACTAGGTGATTGCACCGTGTAACACACAGCTTGTATAGATAACTCCCGTATTTGTTTTCCAAGGGCTGTATTCTCATTCCTAGAATGGACAATGAAAATCTGTCTGTGACTGCTGCGAATGTAAAACTCTCTATATTGAAAAGTAAATACATTCAAAATTTCTATCACACCCTTTCAATGAGTTAGACATGTAGAGGGTGTGTTCATGCGTGTGCACAGACAGTTTCAGAATTACCACTGCAAGAAATATGGGTCTCTTCTGCCCGGTTATCACAGGACTGCTGTTTCCACATGCCTGATGGGCACTGCCACAGGGACCTGTGCTGCTTATTGCATGCAACATGATCCAGCCACGTGGGACCAGAACCTGCTCCATATGCAAAGTCTCTTGCAATCTGCCCTCCATCTCCACAGTTCAGCTGTTTGCAGACAATTGCTGGGGTGATTCCAGACATCTGATTGTAGCAAACACTGCCCCACGTCCCATTGTAGAAAATCTCCAGCCGCCCAGCACAGTCACTGTCACTCACCAGCCTCAGATCTGTGAATTCTAAAAGGAAATGCACAAAAAGGGAATTTAAATTGTCTGATTCTGAAATGAACTGGGGTTTAAAGAGTGAAATCCCAGCAATTCTAACGATACATCATTCTGCAGGAGCAAGTGTCAGAGAGAATCAATCTAAGAATCAGAGACTCTCCTGGACACCACAGGCCCATTAGAAATACAGTGGTCACCTCTGAAGTCACCAGTTCCCAGCAGTTACACACACAGATACCTGCAATACAGCAGTGACTGCCCTCCCAACACTAGAGAAATGCTGCGATATCTCCAATACTCCTGGGTGGGAACATATGGGAAATGGTGACTTTCTAATCATGACCCCAGTAGGTAGGTAGAAGAGTAGAGTGACCACATTTTCTCAAATGGAAAACGGAACACCCCACTGGGAGCCCAACCCCAAGGCCTCCTTTCCTCTCTCTCCCTCCAACGTGAGGCCAGCCTGAGCCCACCCTGCCTCCCGCCCGCACAGGGCCAGTCTGAGGTCCCCCTACCCCTTCGGCACATAGGCCAGCCTGAGACCTCCTGCCACCCACCCATGTGGGGCCGCCCAAGGTCCCCTTCTTCCCTCCCACACGCAGGACGACCCAAGACCCCTGCTGTCCTCCCACATCGGGCTGGCCCTGCCAGAGCTCCTGTCCTGAGTCCTCCCTCCAGCGGGGGGCTGGCGTTGCCACTCGCCCAACCCCCGCATGTTCGTCCGCACCCCGTTAGGAGTTGCATCCCACTTTTTTGGCAAAACTATTCATTTGTCCAATTTGCTCTTGCCAACTCATGATCACTTGGGAAGAGCAAAGGGGACAAATGCTCAGTTTTGCCAAAAAAATCGGGACGGCCAGGGTAGGCTTAAAAAAGGGACCGTCCCAGCCAAAACGGTAGGTATGGACATGCTATAAAAAAGACAGTGAGGGGGAAGCTCCATCATTCTTAGCTCTCTTCTCAAATGTCGGCCCCCACCATTAAATCCCCTGGTAACCAGGCTCATGTGAGCATTCCTGGGCCAGACCTGAGCAGAGAACTCCCGCGTCCTCTTTGTGTCTGCAGTTGTGCTGGCCCCAGCCCCTGGAAGGACACGCCCAAAGATCGGATTCGTTTCCAGAGCAGTTCACATCATCCAGCCAGATCTGTCCGGATCCTTCCCCATAATGAGCAGAGACAGTTGCATTGATGGCATGTCCACATCCCAGTTGTTTGCAAACAACATTGGAGTCTGACAGACCCCAGGCATCATCACAGACTGTCCCCCAGCTGCCATTGTAATAAATCTCCACTCTCCCGGCACAGCGACCTGCCCCATTCACCAGTCTGATCCGCCTGCTTCCTGCAGGGATAGATTCCAGGTTTTAATATGCAATACGATGATAATTAAATAGCTTCCATGCAAATCAATGACACTGCTAAAATGGCTGAGATATTGAAATGCTTTTAAAAATCTATCTTTAACAAGAAACACAGAAAAGAAGAGAAGCTGAGTAAGGAAACGAGGAATACTTTTTACAGAGCATTATTGATAAACAGCATGTGAGTGTAAGGGCCTAATTCTGAATTCCTTACTCATCTGAGTATCCTTAAGGGACTCGTCACATGGGTCAGAGCTATTTGTGAGATGAAGGGTTAGCGGAATCAGCCCTTGCTCAAAACCTTGAATATTTTCAAACAACTCATAATGATAAGCATCAAGGTGTTCAAGGAATTATTAGGCAATTAATTTACCCAAAAACAAATATTCTTTTCAATTGTTACAGAATGGGAAGGATGTGACACTGGATGACTAGGTCATGCTAGAGTGTATTTAGGGTCAGTTCACTTGTGTAGATCAACGGAAAAGCCCACATGGGTAGAGAGACTGTCAGCTTGTTTTCTGTGAGAAGAAGATATAAATATGGATTCAAAGAAAGATCCTGCATCTCTGGGCTGTTTGGATTCTAACAGAGAAAAAGAACTGAATGAGAAGACAGAGATCCCCAAAGTTATTCTGGGTAGCCCTGTGTGATGGGGTGAGCTCCCCACACTAGCCCTGTAAAAGCTGGGTTGGGCCAGGTGGGCCCAACCAGCTAATTAGGCTGCAAACAGTGGAGCTCTAGGCCGGAATCAGCTGGTTAGAGAGAGTCTCACCTGTGCAGGAACAGGTGGGGCCTATAAAGCCAGGAAGCTCGCTACAGGTTGTGGCTGTTGGGAAAGGCTGAAGTAAGGCAGGCAGCAGTCATGCCCTGGGAAGAGGGAGGAGTGTTTGGGGGCTGCAGGGATATAATCTGCAGTTACTCCCTGGAGGTGGATTCTTGGGGCTGGTACACCCAGACTGAGGAGAGGAACCAGAGTATAGGAAGCAGTCATAGAATCATAGAAGATTAGGGTTGGAAGAGACCTCAGGAAGCCATCTAGTCCAACCCCCTGCCCAAAGCAGTAACAACCCCAACTAAATCAGTCCAAGGAAGGAGCAGTGTGGGCAGAGGGAGGAAGCGCAGACCTGCTGAGTTGTCCCTGGACTGGAACCCAGAAAACAGGGCAGCCCTGGGTTCCCCTACCAGTCACTGAGGGAGTAGCACCAGGGCAGTGAATGGGAAGACTGCCTAGGCAGTTGATGGTCTGAATCCCATAAGGGGGAACACTGAGTGACCTAGCTGGAGGGCTAAGTCATGAAGAGGATGCTGCGGGTCCTGGAGCAAGAGGAGCTGCAGACCAGAGTCAGAGTGATGGTGTGCAAACTGTGGATTCGGCGTTGGCCTTGAGGGCTAATCCCCAGAATGATCAGAAGGAGATGTCTGACCAGCAGTGAATGGAGTACCTCATGACACCCTGTAAAAGACTTTTGGGAAACTGGCAATTTATTACATCACTGCTACCATTTGGAGTTACAAACTGATTTACCTGTTATTATATTTTGCCTGCTATAGCATCTCAATAATCCTCATTCTTTTTTCTTCGCTAATAAACCTTTAGTAGTTTACTATAGAACTGGCTGCCAGCATTATCTTTGGAGTAAGTTCTGGGGTGACTGACTGGTCCCTTGGGAGTCGGAGAAACTTGATGTGGTGTGATATGATTAAATGACATTTTATCACAATTTTCAGTTTGTCTGGGTGGCAAGTTAGGCTGTAGAGCCTAAGGGGACTGTCTGTGACTCCATGGTGAGACTTGCATAGTGATCTAGGAGTTCATGTTTGTCACTGGCTTGGTGAAATCTAATTCTAGAACATATCACCAGTTTGGGGTGTCTGCCCTTGTTTTTTGAGTCTGAGATAGTCACTTACAGTGGTGAGCCACTCCAGACAGCACGACAGGAGGTACCAGAACATTAGAGAAAAGTGGGCTTGGTACCAATTTATTTTACAAATAAAAGGAAAGAAAGGCAAATTGGATCCATGTGTCTACAAGTGTCCAGACACTTAGGGCCTAATTCTACCCTGCTGAAATCAACTGTGAAGCTCCCACTGACACAGTGGGAACAGAAATGGGCCCTTAAGTGCTGTAGTTACCCTCCGTTTGGAATGGGCATGAAAAATATCAGTGCAGTAACATACAGTGCATGATATAGGGACATAGTTAAAATATCTGTTACTTGTTTACTTTTACAGTGGAACCTTAATGTAAATAATATACCAGCAAAAAGAACAACAGAATTATCTTGTACAATAGTCATGTACAACCAAGAACAATGAAAAAAATCCCATCACAGATTCCTTTTTCCTTCTTTTCCTTTTAATGAAGGAAAATTGCACAGTTATAGATAGGACTTAACAAGGTCACATTATAACAGCAACTTTGATGCATTTTCTAAGTGACAGAGGGCTAGATCCACAAAGGTACGTAGCTACCTAACTGCCTCTTTATAAATACATAATGTATAAATCGTTACATATTTATTGAAGCAGGGATTTGATTCTCCCACATCCCAGGCAAGTGCCCTGGCCACCAGCGAGAATCAATCTTTAGCTTTTTTTTATGATTCAGTGACTGATTATTTGTACAAAGTGGAACATTTCCTGCAGGAGAGACCCACCCCAGCATGCTCTATAGTCTATAGTTACTAGGGCACTCCCCTGTGTTCACGTCCATGCTCCAAATCAGACAGAGCAGGGATTGAATGTGGATTTCCCACCTCCCAGCTGAGTGCTTTAACCACTGGGTTATGGATAAAATGGGGAGATGAGAGCTGACCTGGCTTACATGCCTAGCTCCAGGAGTGGATTCATGACTGAGATCCCTGAGCAGAGATAGGTGCCTACCTCTGCCTATGTGTCAGGGGCTTGAGGCTTAGATCAATGGCAGTTTGGCATCTAAATAACTTCTGTATCTTGGCCCTACTCCCTTCCTTGGCATTTCACTGCTGGCAAGTTTAGGTGGTTCCCTCTTCAGCTTGCAGGCTTCTGAGATGCCTAACTCTCCCCATGCATCGTACAGGGAGCTGGGCATGTGACTCGGGGCTGAGGATTCCACTGGATGGCAAGGCACTTAAGAGTCAGGCCTTGCAACGCCCAAGTCCCTTCGGGGATCTAGCCCAGAGCCACTATCCATGGCACTCTTGGTCAAAACGTGCTGCATATGACTTCCTTTTCTTCCTATTGTTTTCTGATTCAAGACAGCACGTTTTTAAAGACTTTTTTAAAATAAAGAAGCCACTATATACACTAGAGCTGCTTGGAAATTCATCCTTTTCCCCATAAAATATGAATGACCGTGAATATTTTTCATGTTCTGCAAATAAATTTGGGATTTTCATAGAGCTGTCAAGCAATTAAAAAATTAATCAAGATTATTTGCATGATTAAAACAATGAATCGTGATTAATTTTGCTGTTAATAATAAAATACCATTTATTTAAATATTTTGAATGTTTTCTACATTTTCAAATGTATTGATTTCAATTACAACAAAGACTAGAAAGTGTACAGTGCTCACTGTATATTTATTTTTTATTCCAAATATTTGAACTGTAAAAAACAAAAGAAATATTATTTTTCAATTCACCTAATAGAAGTACTGTAATGCAATCTCTTTATCATGGAAGTTGAACGTACAAATGTAGATTTATGTACAAAAAAATAACTGCATTCAAAAATAAAACAACGTAAAACTTTACAGCCTACAAGTCCACTCAGTCCTACATTTGCAGGAGATAATACTGCCCACTTCCTATTCACAATGTCACCTGAAAGTCAGAACAGGTGTTCGCATAGCACTGTTGTAGCCGGCATTGCAAGATATTTACATTCCAGAGGCGCTGAAGATTCGTATGCCTCTTCATGCTTCAACCACTATTCCAGAGGACATGCATCCAAGCTGATGACAGGTTCTGCTCAATAACGATCCAATGCAGTGCAGACCAACGCGTGTTCATTTTCATCATCTGAGTCAGATGCCACCAGCAGAAAGTTGATTTTCTTTTTTGGTGGTTTGGGTTCTGCAGTTTCCACTTCAAAGTGTTGCTCTTTTAAGACTTCTGAAAACATGTTCCACACCTTGTCCCTCTCAGATTTTGGAAGGCACTTCAGATTCTTAAACCTTGGGTCGAGTGCTGCAGCTTTCTTTAGAAATCTCACACTGGTACCTTCTTTGCATTTTGTCAAATCTGCAGTGAAAATGTTCTTAAAATGAACATCGTGTGTTGGATCATTATCTGAGACTGCTATAACGTGAAATATATGGCAAAATGCAGGTAAAACAGAGCAGGAGACATACAATTCTTCCCCAAGGAGTTCAGTCACAAATTTAATTAACATATTATTTTTTAACGAGCGTCATCAGCATGGAAGTATGTCCTCTGGAATGGTGACTTAAGCATGAAGGGGCATATGAATATTTAGCGTATCTGGCATGTAAATACCTTGCAATGCTGAATACAAAAGTGCCATACAAACGCCTGTTCTCACTTTCAGGTGATATTAGAAATAAGAAGCGGGCAGCATTATCTCCTGTAAATGTAAACAAACTTGTTTGTCTGAGCGATTGGCTGAACAAAAAGTAGGACTGAGTTGACTTGTAGGCTCTAAAGTTTTACATTGTCTTGTGTTTGAGTGCAGTTATGTAAAAAAAAATCTACAGTTTGTAAGTTGCACTTTGACGATAAAGAGATTGCACTATAGTACTTGGATGAGGTGAATTGAAATACTATTTTTTGTTTTTTACAGTTCAAATATTTGTAATCAAATAATAATATAAAGTGAGTACTGTATACTTTCTATTCTGTGTTGTAATTGAAATAAATACATTTTAAAATGTAGACAAAATCCAAAAATATTTAATAAATTTGAATTGGTATTCTATTGTTTAAAATTGTGATTAATCATGATTAATTTTTTTAATCTCGATTAATTTTTTGAGTTAAACATGTGAGTTAACGGTGGCTAATTGACAGCCCAAGTTTTTCAACAAAAATCTGAACATTTTCAATTAAAACAGACTTTTTGCGAAAATTTGTAATCATATTGTGAAGTTTTTTCACAGGAAAAAAGTTTTGAACTTTTTTGAACTGCTCTAATACATAAAAATATACGAGAGAGAGAGAGAAGTTGCTATAGTGCATTAACCCCATAACATGGCTATGCTTTGTTCTGTATATAATATATTTTAACTATAAATGGGTCACAGTTTGAACCTCAGATCTACATCATTTCAAGGATTGCTGAGATCACAGCACAAGGTGGGGTGGAGGCAGGCCCTAGGGTGGGTCATGTTCCCATTGAACAAGGACAGGATATTTATAAGATTTTCACACTAAGTCACCTGAGCAAACGACACCGACGTCCTCAGCAATTCCTGCCTGGGCTGTCTCAGACGGAGAGTTGTCACAGAGAGTCAGATGAGTCTCATTTCTTTCACATCGGACACTTCTCAGCCCCACGGGGCCCGTTCCTCGCTCAGACTTAGGGGGGTTATAAGCTTTCTCAGCGACTCCACACTGGAGTTCCCTGCACACCACACTGGCATCGTTCATGTCCCACTGGTCATCCAGGACTCTGCTCCACACACCACGGAGGGAAATCTCGACTCTCCCATCGCACCGACTCTCTCCATTCAGCAGTCTGAGTGATTCAGAATGACCTGGGCTCACAGAGACACAAAATATGTTGAATAATACTGTAACGTTGCACCCCATAATGCTTTATAGAAATTTGCTTATGAATGTAAATATGACGTAACTGGAATGTGGTTTATGCTAGATATGCCATGTAACATATCTCTGCAAAGGTTATGATCTACTGGATATATCCATCCTATTTGTATCCATGTATCATTTTTGTATTCAAAGTTATGAATATTGGTTGTGTACTTGTTTGATTTTAAGAAAGGAATTTGTAAGTTAAGTGCCCAATCAAGAAACACTTAAGCTGACAATAGACTTTGATGGACTCCAATCCACATAAGAAGTCTACCTGGAGACGTTCAAGGTAGAATGTAAGCAATGCCACCTGTAAAGTTCTGAGTCATGAATGGACATGTGACTTGCCCATGTGACTCCAAAACTCCATCTTGCAGCTGGATTCTACACAGGGGGAGGGAGGGGTATCCACCCACAAGAGAGAGTTTATTTAAGCCCCTGGAAACTCCTCCATTTTGTCATCAGCTGGCTCAAGAGATAGCCTCTCCACCCCCAAAGTATACCTGAAAGAAACTGGAACAAAGGACAGTAGCCACGGGGGGGGGGGGGGGGATGAATGATTGCTGGACCCAGACTAGGAGGAGGCTAGTCTGTAAAAGAAATTTATGGGAACAGCTCTGAGGGTGAGATTTCATCTGTAATCACTTTCTTACTGTATTAGGTTTAGATTTGCATGTTTTATTTTATTTTGCTTGGTAATTCACTTTGTTCTGTCAGTTATTACCACTTAAATCCTACTTTTTGTATTTAAAAAATCACTTTTTACTTATTAATTAATTAACCCAGAGTATGTATTAATACCTGGGGGGGTGGAGGTTTAAACAGCTGTGCATATCAGTCTATCAGTGTTATAGAGGGCGAACAATTTATTAGTTTATCCTGTATAAGCTTTGTACAGTGTAAAACAGATTTATTTGGGGTTTGGACCACATTGGGAACTGGGCATCTGGGTGTTGGAGACAGGAATACTTCTTAAGCTGTTTTCAGTTAAGCCTGAAGTTTTTGGGGGATGTAGTTCAGACCTGGGTCTGTGTTTGTGGCAGGCAAGTGTGTCCTGCACAACCAGGCAGGGTTCTGAAGTCCCAAGCTTCCAGGACAAATGGGGTCAGGGATAGTCTCAGCACATTAGGTGGCAGCCCCAAAGGGGTTTCTGTGATCCAACCCATCACAAATACTCCCTGCTGGTATTGCATTAGAAATAATACACAGATGTGATGTAAAACACAGGTTTCTGTGCCAAGTGGAAGGTAACCATCACCACTATGCAGTGCTACAGGGAACAACCTCTCTCAAGGGTTTCATTTGTCTGTCTACTCAGAAATGCAGGAGGTGATGGAAGGAAAGAATTCTCCAGCTCTGAGATCAGACCTTGTACGATGTGAGTGCTCTCACTTCTCTAGGGAGTGCTCAGGAACACCTGGCAGATCAGGCCCCTGGTTACCAAAACGCTCTGGGCAAAAGCGCTCAGTGCTCACCCCACACACTAATAGAGGCAGCGCTGTGAGATCGCTGTGATTTATAACAAGACACTAGGAGCCTGCAATGAGCGCACCATGTGCACCACTTCCCTGCTGCAATTCCCAGATTCAGACCGCCAGGACACATGGCTCCTTTAAAGAAAACCCTGCCCTGTTTGGCCCTGTTCAATGCACATTGGTGATCTGCGATCACTGTGTCAGCTCCAAACTCATTCGGAGCTAACATAATAAAGGCTTTTCTGCACTCAGCAGGGTTTTTCCAGGCCAGGTCTGCACTGTGGACACTTGAGTTACCTTTCTCATGAACTCTAGCTATTCACTTGGCTAGAGATGATGCTTGGAGGGCTGAGTGATGTCTGGGCAACTTTTTCTAAACATATATTTTTCATTTCAAAACTTTGTCCACTGTAAGCACGTAAAGATGTTGAAGTTCCTTGTGGGAGAAGCGACCTGTGCCACTTCCTGCAGCTCCCATTGGCCGGGAACGGCAAACCGCGGCCACTGGGAGCTGCGAGCAGCCGTATCTGTGGATGCTCAGGTAAACAAAGCGTCTCACGGCCTGCCAGGGACTTACCCTGAACAAGCCACGAACCAAGTTTGAGAACCACTGGTGTAGACTCTACCTATGCCGACCGGAGGGGTTCTCCCATTGCTGTGGTTAATCCTCTTCCCCGAGAGGAGTAGCTATCTTGACAGAAGAATTCTTCTGTTTACCTAGTGCTGTCTACACTGTGGGGGAGGGGTAGGTTGGCTTAACTATGTCACTTAGGGGTGTGGATTTTTCATACCCTTGAGTGATGTAGCTGGTTCAACCCAGCTTTTTAATGTATACAGTGTCGAAGACAGCCCTGTGGACTCAGTGGCTGATAGATGCAGCACTGAGAGATGTGTCTGCTGTGAGAGCTGGTCCCAACCCCTGTACCACCGTGGATACAGGGCAGTGCTATGCCAGCTTTATTTTCTAGGGAAGCCCTCCATTGGGATAATGTTTGGTGCACCATGGTGTGTTCTATGGACCTAGAGGGAGGGTTGGAGGCAGTATTTGTTACTGTGGAGCCCACAGAGCCTATGGAATTTACATTTTGCTATCAGCTGAATGCTCTAAACTGGGATTCTGTCTCAGTTAAAGAGAGAGAACGGGGCAGCACTTAGTGAGGTGAGGATTTGTGAATTCTTGCCTGACTTAGCTGGGCTTATGGGGAGAAGACAGTGCTCTATGGAGTGAGAGCCTTACAGAGATCCAGGGAACAGATATTGTAGAGGCTGCTTCCAATCCTGATACCACTTTGAATACAGGCTACAGATTTCAGTTTCACCAGCAACTGAGAGATCCAGTCAACTCTTAACCCAAGCCTAGGGCTGGAACACTGCTAGCTGCCGAGATGTCCAGACTATTTCGTTGCTCACTGAGTTCTGAAGTATTTGAAACGACTGAGGTACTGCCATTTCTCAAGCTCTGAAAACAAACTACATGTTACAGTCACACTGCAAAGCCTGAGAAATCATCTCTAAGAGTGTATCAGTGGGGAATGTGTTTTGATGTGTGTGCTGAAGTACAGAACATGTTAAGTTGTAACAGAAACAAAAGGGGGGAAGTCTGTATAAGGAGAACCTGTAAATTTACTGTTTAATAGCTTTTGTTTAAAAGTTATTCATAGTATTCCAAATACTATTTACAATGGTTTTTGTGTGCATTAAATGTTTGTTTTATTAAGGCCATGTCTACACTGTGGGCGCTACCATGACACAGAACAGCACAGCAGCTATGCCGCTGTAGTATAGATGCTTCCTTCAATGACAGAAGGGGTTTTACTATTGCTGTAGGTAATCCACCTTTCCAAGTGGTGGTAGCCAGATCAATGGAAGAATTCTTCTATTGTTGTCTACACTGGAGGTTAGGTTGGCATAGTTATGTCACTCAGGGACTGCTAAATGCCTAAATCTTTACTGAAAATGAAACGTACGCTCTTAAACTAGTTAGGCTTTTAAACCAGTTAGGCATTGCCATGCTGAATGGAGCAACAGCGAAACAGCTGTAAAAACCTGGGCCTAAGCCACTATGGATAGCCATCAGATAACTTGCCATCTATCAACTACTGCAGTTCTCTGATGTGGCATGGGGAAGCCTTTGAAGAGTTTTGGTGAAGCCAGGAGGAAAAAGGACCCCTGCAGTATTTGTGTTGCACTGTAGAGGAGGATCTTCATCAATGCACCAGCTGCTCTCACTAAGCTCAGGATCTTTGTGAAAGTTCCCAGCTGGCTCAGGAGCCAAGCTCTGGAGCCATCTGAATACTTTTCTGAAAACTGGGATCTTTGGCAAAGAAGTGACTATTTCTATGAAGTGTTGTGGGGAATTAATGATCTATAAACACACACACACTGAGCAAGCTCTGCAGGTGAGGGCTGCAGCCCACCAGCACACAACCCGGGATGGACGGGGGCGGGGGGGGGCACTTTGGCCAGGAACACCAGGGGAAACACCTACTTTTCCAGAGAGTGAAATGGGATTGTAATGGCCCCACAGCTTGGAAGAGATCTCTGCATACAGGTTGCTTCTGCTACACCAACCTCAGCCTGATGAAGGGCTGAGTCAGCCCCGCTGGGACTGAGGGAATCGTGAATCACAAACTCAGGCGTATAGCACAGAGCCGTTCTCTCTGGTTCACTCTAATGTAATGCTAGGATCCACCTCGCCACCCCTCACTGCACCCGGAGGTGTCTCTGATCTGGGGAACTTAAAGAGAGCAACATTCCGATACCCCTACTTACCTCGAGTACAGTAGTCAATGGGACTACTCGTGAAGATCCAAATCTGGCCGGTACACTGCTCTGTAACTAACATATACATGTCTGTATTAAACTTACCTGAGCAAATAACCCCAGCCGTGTCTCGGGGGGAGCAGGCTGGGTTGCCCAGGGCCACGCGAGAACAATCCCACAAACAAGATTCAGTCCCTTCACAATGAAAAGTGTCGCTCCATATGGTTCCGCTCCCTTCCCCGAAATGGGATCCTCCCCGGATCGACTCGGCATATCCACAGTTCAGCTGATGGCAGAGGACATTGGCATCTTGCAAATCCCAGTGGGATGCACAGAGGCTTCCCCATGTGACTCCATGTTGGATCTCCACTCTCCCAGAGCACTCGGTGCCGTTCACTAACCTGCTGCCCAGGCACCCTGAGCACAAGGGAAAGTGAGTGTCGAGGTGGCGCAGTGATCAGTGTTAATGGCAATGACAGGGAGGGGAGTGGGGAACAGGAAGAGATTTTTGCTCATGTTCAATGCTAGCAGTTACTCTGGTGGGGCTGTGTGGGACTATTCTACACCAGCACATGCACAAACTGATACTCGATCCACATCAGTTAGTGCGAAGGGAGGACAAGGGACCAGAATTTGGTTTCCTTGATACATTCAATACTCAAGGCACCACAAGGATTTCACAGAGGGGTCAGTTCCAGCAGACTTGGCTGGTGCAGGGACAGGGTGCCAATTTATGGGCCAGGTCCCCACCTGGTGTAAATCAACATAGCCTCACTGAGCCCAATGGAGCTTGGCCAATTGACACACTGTGAAGATCTGGCTGAGGATGTTCCCCAATCCCCAATTCTTTCCTTTCCCACTGCAGCTCACCTGAACACACCACACTGGCTTCACTCCCAGGGGGACACTCAGTTGTGTCCAGTGCAGTAACAGGACAATCCCTCAGGCGGGATTCGTTCCTCTCACAGCCAAATGTGCCATTCCAGAGAGGCCCGTCTCCTGTGCCAAAGAGCTTCCCTGCTGGCATCGACAGGGCAAATCCACAGTCAAACTGCTGGCAGACAGTGTGGGCAGCCCGTAAATCCCACTGGGAGTCACAGAGGGTTCCCCAGGCGCCTCCATGGAGAAGCTCCACTCTCCCTGAACACCCTGTGCTGCCGTTTGCCAGCCTGTACCCAGCATACCCTGAAAACAAGGAGAAGGGCGATCAGAGGGACATTTCTCTTACACAATTGTATCCAAAGATGTGACAAAGGAGCCCCAGTGACTTGGGATAATTAACTAATAATTATTTCCCAGTTTACCGGGCACTTTGTAAATCAGGATGTTCAGACGTGATAATCAGGTTCTTACAGTGCAGGCGTTATTGCCCATGTCTGTCCTTTGTGAGGGGGTCACACAGCACCCACCAAACTCCGTCCCAGCATGTACCGCTCTGGAGTCAGAGTCACGTCTGGGACAGATTGTCTTGGACTGGGGCTAGTCTCTGCTTTTGTGGTTCCAAAGTGATGGTCAGGAGTCAGGAGCAGCTGTCCCCAGGATATCACACAAATGTCATGTGACGAAACTGGGGTTCTCATGTGTCATGCGTGTTGAGTCCTAGGTTACTGAATCAGAACAGTTGCACTCAGGGGTCTGACTGGGGATAAAATACACACTGGTGATATTATAGCTCAGTGACAGCTCTGCAACAGTTAAGGTTGAGACCAGCTTTCCTTGAAAGCTAAATTTATCACAGTGCTCTAATGTCTGCCTGATTGATTGGATTGTATTGGAATATGGTATTTCACATAGGAGCACAGGGTTGTATTAGTGATCAAAATTTGGGGCCATTTCACCAAGGGGTTTCCAAAATACAGCTTCCAGGGGGAAAAATCAGCTTGTCTTAAAGTTGACAGATTCTGGCACTTTATTTTTGCTCACAGATAGAGATCAAACCAAGGCTCAGATCATTGCACCAGGGTCTCAGACACTTGAGGGTTACCCCCAACAGAGTACATGGCATCCACCAGACCTTGGGGGAAATCAAATTAAAATGTTATTTCAAAAAGTGCCTGCTTCTCCAGTTAGGTGCTTGCAAAGTCTTGTGCGCCTACACACATGCCTAATGGACTACACTGAGCATGTGCAGTGAGGGAGGATAGCTATCTAGAAACCTGCCAATCCACTATGATATGTGGATGGCTTTGAGGGTAAATTGTGGTCCTTACAGATAGGCACCCCTCCCCCACCGCCCAGCACTGTGAGTGCAACTCCAGCCCAGAAAAGAAAAGTGATGTTAAAAAAGCAGGTTTATTGCTCCAATTTGTCTCTCTCATGGGGGGATTTTGTTTGGTGCAAATATAATCCGAGTGCAGCAAAATATTCAGAATGTGCTGAAACTGCTTTTGAAAAGAAAACAATTTCCAAATGTGAATGCTGACTGGGAGGGGAAGGGTGATCTGGGGTGCAAGAGTAGGTGGTAACAGGGGAAATGTTAGGGTTCACAGCCAGGGATGTGTTTATTATGGGGAGGGAGACAAAGGGGAATGGGTGGTAGGGGAGAGAAGAAGTTGTGGGGGGCCTCAGGCAAGGGGGAGAGAGTGAGGATTGGTGGAGGAAAAGGGAAGACAGGAGAGGTTGCAAACTAGGAAAGGTAGCAGAAAAAGTTGCAGGATTGAGGTAAGGCACATCAGCCATGAATTTTCCCCTTCCATGTGTGTGCTGCAATCTAGAGGAGCCCTACCCCTTTGCAGGCCCCGGTAGCAACTACACAACCACCATTATCCCCATTCCACTGTAACAAAATGTATAGGATGGGGAAGAGCACTGAGGAATCACATAGCAACCTTGTGGCCTAGTGGGAAAAGCACTGGACTGGGACTAGCCCCAGCTCTGCCACTGGCCTGCTGGCTGACCTTGGGCAAGTCTGAGGTTCTGAGCCCCAGAAGGTGGTGAGAGGCAGATCAGCTCAAAGTCTCTAGGCAAAAATAAAAACTGGGAAAAGTAGGGGTGATGTAATGGTAGGGGTCTACAATAGATCACCCAATCAGGAGAAGGAGTGGATGAGGCATTTCTACAATTGTAAGCAGAGTCAGGATGAGCTCTAACCTGACATCTGGTGGTGAATTGTGGCGAGCTGTGGAAAAGAACTTCAGGGGCTGATCTTGTTTGCATAGGCACACCCACCCTGCCTAGCATGAGCCCACAGCAGCCCAAATGGTCACTTGGGCTGCTGTGGGATCCCCAGTTTCTCTGTTATTGGGGCAGGAAGAATAAAGTGTTGTTACTCTGATTATGTGAATCAAGGACAGTGGAATTGTTTTATGACAGAGGGACTCGCCATCAACTAAGTAGCACTCGCTAGACAAGGGACATGGGTCCCAAAACCCAGTGAATTGAGAGAGGCCTGGGACAGACATTTGTATTAAAACACCAATTGCACTTCCTCTGGAATATCAGAGCTAATTTTGATTCTATTAGGAGTCTAGTTAAAGGCTGCTGAGCTGAATTTGCTTTGGGCTAATGGTGCACCAACAGTGAGGCTCTCCTACTACAAGCTGAAATCACTAAAGAGCTGAAATGACTGAGTGCTGTGGGTCTGAAGATACGTTGTAGAGCAGTTTGCGGGACGGCTGGAGTGGCTCACAGGACAGCTAGTGGAGTGGAGCGGAGGAGCGGAGCAGTTTGTGGGACGCCTGCAGCGGCTGGTGGAGCGGCTGGCGGAGTGGCTCGCAGTGAAGGCTGCAGCAGAACCCCATGAACAGGCAGGGCAGTCGGCCTTGGACCACGTAAGGTGCCCGTTAACACCCCCCCACCTCAGGCTGGAAGGTAAAACTCTGCAGATAAACTTTTGAATTCTGGGGCTTCACTGACCAGGGACAGAGACTTTGGGGTTGTTGGACTTTTAGGTGATTTTTGGGTTGCTGGACTCAAGAGACTTTTGGGGTGTTGGACTTTTGGGACTTTGGGTGATTTTTTGGGTTGCTGGACTTAAGACCCTGAGGGGAAAAGAACACTGCCAAACTTACTTGTGGTGGGTCTTTTGCTCGTGGTTTGTGTTATGAATCCTGTTTCCCCAACATAATGCCACATTGTTTCCCTCCTTTATTAAAAGGATTTTGTTACACTCAGACTCCGTGCTTGCGAGAGGGGAAGTATTGTCTCTTAGAGGCGCCCGGGGGGTGGTATGTAATTATCCCAGGTCACTGGGTGGGGGCTCGAGCCAGTTTTGCATTGTGTTATTAAAACGGAACCCCTAGATACTAAACCCGGCCCTTGTTGCTGCCAACTCAGACCGGCAGAAGGGTTACACAACAAACAGAAATATTCAAAACATAAGACCTGGCAGTAACAGGGGAGTTTATCTACCCAGACATCTGTTGGAAAAGTAATAAGGCAAACACTAAATGTTCAATCAGTTCTTGGAATGTGTTGGGGAAAACTTTTTATTCCATAAAAGTAGAGATAGTAAACCGGGAGACCGACATTTAAGACTAGATCAAGAGGGAGGAATTGTTAGTGAATCTGAATGTGGAAGACAGCTTGGGGGAAAATGACCATGAAATGATAGCTTTCATGATTCTAAGGAAAGGAAGGTGTGAAAGAAGCAGAATAAGGAAAATGGACTTAAAAAAACCCAACTTTAACAAACATAGTGAACTGGTAGATAAGGTCCCATGGGAAGAAAATCTTAGGGAAAAAAGGAGGTCAGGAGACCTGACAGTTTCTCAATATTAAAGACACAACTGCAAACTATCCTGATG
>NW_020696602.1:0-10704 GCF_002925995.2 Terrapene triunguis | reverse complement strand
CCCTACTAGAAATACCTCGCCTAATGCATCCCAAGATCGCATTAGCTTTTAGTGTGGCACTAAGCACTTGGAAATGAGGCTCTGAGCTCCTTTTACAAAAGTTGGCCCCACATATACCATGTTCTTAAACTTTTACTAGTGATTGTCTCTCCTCTGATTTTTTTATTTTATTTTTTAACACCCACTGACTCTGTTTTCTTATTTCTTAGACTTCGCTGGGAGTCAAAATTGCATGTCTGAACATAATTTGTCCCTTTGGCTACTTGCAGCTTAAATCAATAGCAGCTATTAATCTGAGAATGCACCTGTACTGCATCTAAATATTAGCCACCTCATCACACTGTGTATTTTGTGCTCACTTGAAATAAGTTCTGTGATCCCATGTGATGTCTGAAACTGAAAAGAGAGTACAGTGATCTTCAGCTGGGTTGAGTACTTTCATAAAGAATCTAACATCTATTTGACTCAGAGAGTTACATTTTTTAAAAAATCATGCATAAGTCTCTTTTAGGAAGGCAGTACTTATTACATATGCATTTTTATGCTCATCTTAAGAAACTCTGTTTTTCACAATTATGATGAGAGTTCTTAATATCTTGTATTCCCACGAATGTCTAACTGCACAAATAAGTTTGCAAATATTGCACATTCCTTTTTTTAACTTACAAATATTAGTAAGTTATTCTCTCAGCTACATATAACCTAGTGCTTTGGGTATTTTGTAATCTGTTTGTATTGGACAAACAATGTGTCTGTTTTCAAAGATAAATGTAGATGTTTGATATAGTGTACTGTAAACCTTTTATATCATTTAATAAGTTTTTAGCTTGCTGCCTTCAAATATCTGCTAAGTAACCATTTGGCTGACTGACTGAGTGACTCCTGCTCATACATCCAAAGCGTGACATCTTGAATTATGTCTTTTGCTAATGCTTAATTAAAACAGTGTTTTTTCTCATGTGATTTATCAGTTTAACTTCGATTTTAAACTCTTTGGGACAAGAACCATGTCTTTTTGTATTTATACATCACCTACCACCATGAGGCTGCAATCTGGATTGAGGCCTTTGGATGCTACTACAATGCAAATAATAATAGTAAAATATGGTGTTGTGTTTTCTGAGGGGATGGGTTGGGTGGGTTTTTTTTAGGGGCACTTTTTAAATACACATGAGGAGCGGTTCTAGTGGGTAAAGTCATACTGTGTCTGCTTGGTTTAGTAGCAAAAGATTTATTATTTTGTCACTTTGGTGTCCCTGTTATCTGTGTGGGCTTTACAGGGCTATGGGAATGTGAGCTAGATTCTGTTCTGCCTTGATTGTCATCAACAGAAATGTTAATGAGGTTCTGAATGCAAAACTCTTACTAATGCTGTGTGAGTCACAAAGAACACAGCTTGACTTTCAGATTCCAAGTTGAATTTGCAGGATGGCCATTAGAAAAGCTGTCTTTGGACTTGTAACAAATTGGATATGGAGTCATTGAGAGACAATAAACATGGAACAAAACCTAGCACCTTTCCAAAGTTATTATCAGGAATATAACATTTTAAGGCTGAGAAAGGTTTATATGAGTTCATGCCATAACTCCTTCAACTGATAAAACATTATGATGTCGCACAAAGGTCCTGCATGGCTTACTAAAAACAAAATACAGTAATTACTTCGCCTTAGAATATCATTGCTAAATTAATCTTGGTTAACAAACTTGCTGCTAAAAAGCTAGATTTTCATTCCTGCCACTATCATTTAAGCATGTCTCATAGATGTGACTTTACAAATTTTATGCAGAGATTCAACATACTATTTATCAGTTATTTATAGTTCGTTCCTCCATGAGGTGCAAAAAGGACACCTCCTAGGGCTGGGCAAACAGAATAACTCAGATTTGGATAATTTAAATTCAGAAATCCTGATATTTGGGTAACATTTTTAATAGCTCTGATCATATGATCTCATTTACAGATCATCCCCTCCGTATCTCACCTCAACCTCCTTCACAACAGGCCTTTTGTGTCTTAAGAGAAACAAATTCCATTATTTTGGGCAAGTCCTTTTCCCTCTCTGTGCCTATTTCCCCACCGGTAAAATATGGCTAATGATACTGACCTCCTTTTAAAGCACTTGGAGATCTATGAATGAAAGACATGATATAAAAGCTAGGTGATGGTATTATTATTACTATTTATTTATGTATTTATTTATTATAACAAAGAATAGCAGAGTTATGTTTCAACAAATTTATTAACCAGAAAAGCAAACAAAATAGCAAGTAATTTAATATATAATCCCAGGTTGGGGTTATTGGGCTCATCTATCCCAATGTCTCTGTCACGTGGAGCTCCGTTCAGGCTCCCCTTCTATTCAGAATGTATATGGTGCACTTAGGAAGTTGAGTGAGGAGGGCTGGCTAAGGCTGCATTCAGTAGGCAGGTAACGTCCAGCTCTCCATCTCAACTTCAGTCAGTTTGTCTGGTGAAGTTGAACAGTTTACCAATGCCCAATGGAGACTGGGTCAGAACCAGAATTAGTTGGCTGACCCAACCCAGAGGAAACTGAGGTCATTCTAACAGGTTGGGAAGCAACTGTAAAAAGCAACAGAAACTATAGCCCATTGGTCATGATACTCAGTTGAGATGTAGGAGACCCAGGTTCAAGTCCCTGGTTCAAATCAGGCAGAGTAGAGACTTGAACCTGGGTCTCCCACAGTCATGGTCTTAACCACCAGGATATTGACTATACTTCTAAAGGGCTTGGTTTTGTCCTGCTTTGGAAAATTTTCTCAGGATGGGAAAACAGTTTTCTGGCCAGCTCAAATATTAAAATGGTATGCCTACCACTTGTTACTCAGGTTCTCAGCTTGAAGTTTTCATTGAATCTCCAGCTGCTTTCAGATGTCCAGGATGACAAGAGTACTTTTAGTCATTTGTGGTTAGCAAGAAAATGTTGACCATTCTTTTTTTAAGGTGGACTTCACCACAGTTATCTGTGCCTTTGTCTCCTCCATGTTGGTTAATGTGCTCTACATTGGGTCCACACCCTAGAATATAAAAACAGCCATACTGGGTCAGACCAAAGGTCCATCTAGCCCAGTATCCTGTCTTCCAGCAGTGGCCAATGCCAGGTGCCCCAGGGGGAATGAACAGAACAGGTAATCATCAAATGATCATTCCCAGCTTCTGGCAAACAGAGGCTAGGGACACCATCCCAGCCCATCTTGGCTAATAGTCATTGGTGGACCTATCCTCCATGAATTTATCTAGTTCTTGGCCTTCAAAACATCCTCTAGCAAGGACTCCCACAGCTTGACTGTGTGTTGTGTGAAAAAATACTTCCTTTTGTTTGTTTTAAACCTGCTGCCTATTAAGGCTCCCCTAAATCTATAAAGAGAATTTCAGAATGAAGCTGGCTGCTTAACAGGGGCCAAATTCTGATTTCCTTATTCATGGTGAGGTGTAATGTACTTGACAAGTCATGCCACTTAAATCAATGGAGAGTAAAGGATACCTCATAATGAGTAAAGACTGCAGGATTTGGCCATAACTGGTGCTCTGTGCAGATAACATATTACACCTATACTTCATAGTCTCCACTGGTTACCTACTGATTTCTGGTTGAAGTTTAAGTTGTAAATAGATTTGGATCCTGGCTATTGTAGACACCCTCAGTACAAATGGGTGGGAATTTATGGCAGGGGATTCTTAGTGAATGGCCCTTAACCCCAGAATCCCCTTTCCTCCTACCTAACAAATCTCCGAGTTGATGACCTTCGTATATGCTGCAAGCAGCCGCGGCTCCAGGCACCAGCGGTTGAAGCACGTGCCTGGGGCGGCAAGCCGTGGGGGGCACCCTGCCGGTCCCTGCAAGGGCGGCAGTCAGGCAGCCTTCAGCAGCTTGCCTGTGGGAGGTCCGCCGGTCCCGTGGATTCGGCGGTGGGTACACCGAATCCGCGGGACCAGGGACCTCCCGCAGGCAAGCCGCTGAAGGCAGCCTGCCTGGCATGCTTGGGGCGGCAAAAAAGCTAGAGCCGCCCCTGGCTGCAAGGCTCCTTTTCTTGAGGGGGAAGTTAAATAGGGGTTTTGGAGTAAATTAAACAGGAAAAGTTATTCTTTGTGGGCAGATCCAATGAAACCTTCAAGCTGAGAACCTGAGTAACAAGTGGTAGGCATACCATTTTAATATCTGAGCTGGCCAGGAAACTGTTTTCCCATCCTGCGAAAATTTTCCAAAGCAGGCCTCCTCCTAGTCTTTTGATGTAATGTTTTTATAATGATCACACAGTTCTGTGTATCCCTGGATAAGTGCTTCTTACATATTAGATTATATTTTTAATGTATAAAGTGATTGCACCTCAATGGCGTTCTCTTGAATAGTGTGAGTGCCCTGCCATTTGTCAGATGGGTACCAAGGCTATTTGGTTTTGCTATGTACTGTTGTCATCCATACCACAAATTAATCCAGTAAAGATTTTGGGTCTTATTTTCTCTTTTCATTGATAACAAGGAAGGATCTGTATCATTTGAATTACAAATGTAGCTTTCTGATTAAATGTTTTATATTTATGTAAAAATAGTGTATGCCTTTTTAGAGCTTTATCTTAAAACAAGTAAAATTGAGATAAATATACATGTGGCAGCATTAGCTTTTGTGTTTAAAACCAGTAACTTTTTGCAGATACTCAGAGTTGTTATAGATATGGGAAATGTTTTAAATAATATTTCCTCTAATTTCAGCAATGTGACTAAAAGGAATAGAACAGGAAAGTTATTCAGAAACAAAAATATCACATGAAAGGCAAAAATTGCACTTTTGGATTTTGGCTCAGTGAGGCTGATCCTGCTTCCAGATAAGTCAATGGCTAAACTTCCACTGAGTTCAGTGGAAGAAGGATTAGGCCCCAATTGAAACTTGTTTAGAAAGTTTCCATGAATAAAATATCCATCATTGTCATCATGAACATCATGTTTCGGTGCTAAAGTAATTGACACACACAGTTTTCAGAATGCAGCTTGATCTTGCTCACAGATACAGGATGAAATCTTGAACATGTCAGTGATCAACCAAAGAAGTTGCAATATGCTGTTGGAAAGGAAGTGATTTTAAAAAATTAATTAATTAACTTCACAGGATGATGTGTGTGTTAAACTGAGAATTTATTTTGGGCACTGTATAATACATTTCCGTATTAAAAGGGAGCATTTAACTGTGGTATATTGCAAGTTATCTCATTAGTCATTGCCATTTTGAATAGCACCAGACAGAACAGAAAAACAGAGGAGTTTTATTTGGAATAGATACAGTACACTGAGGATTTTGCAACATTCTGGTGACATCCTGTATTTTCCAATTTTGTAAAGATGTTTCCATTTTACCACTGAAGAGTCCATTTAGAGAAGGGTGAGATCAGAAATTTGAAAACCCCTTTGAACAGAATATACAAATATGCCCCTGTGCACATATTTTCTCTACTGGAATATTAATGAATTGGAATTTTTCTGATTCATCTCCATACTCTGAAAGTATGAACCAAAGTTGCGTGTGTGTGGAGGGTGTTTTCCTTTTGACAATCAGCTGTCCAGCTCTGGAGCATGTGTACCGACTTTCTTCTTCTATCCTGGATCCCTAGGAAATTGGGGTCTCATAAATCATATTTTTCTCCTTATGTTTGCTTATTTTCTCAACTCTTTTACAGAAATATATATTTTGTTTGATCAACAAGAGATCAGTTCTAGCTTGCTCTCTGAAATTTGGGAAATTGACCTAAATAATCCAGTAATCCTGAGTCCTTTCCCTAAGGATTTGGTGAAAGTTCCCAGGCAAAAAGCCTCTGTGGTGCAACTCCTTTAACCTTCAATTGAGTTAAACTGGAGAGGAATTTGACACACCATGTCCATTCTTCATCCTCTAAACCAGTTTATTTGCTCTGGGAATAGTAATAATTAATAAATACTTTGCACTTAAAACAATTTCATCCAAAGATTTCAGCACACAGAGGAGGGAGGTATATTTCACAGCTAGCATAACATAACTACTGGAAAATGATGCCCCAATCTGTAGGAAACTTTGCTGCATTCCTCTTGAATGAATGCCTTATAATCAAATACAGCCACGTTACTTTGTGTAGTTGGCATGATCTCTTCTGCTTCCACAGGTTTGGAGTGAGTCAGATAGTGCTTAGTTAAATAACCTTCTGGGAACACATAGGTGTTTAAAAAAAGGGTCATGGAATCATAAAAGCTAGAGATAGGAAAGACTTATTAGACCATCCAGTTCATCTTCCTGCCAGTGTGTAATTGTTTCCTTTTGTACATAATTTATTAGCATTTTATCTGGCCTAGTTTTAAATGCCCCAAATGATAGGGCTTGCGCTACTGCTCTTGGGGGACTAATCCACGACCTAATGAATCTTACTGTCGGGAAGTCTTCCTGAGACTGGGCTTAAATTTTCTTATTCATATCAGTAATTATTCTTATTGCTTCAAGTTGCAACCTGCATAACTCCTCTCCCACCTTACTATCCTCTGGACAGTTTTCAGTCCACTTAGCTGTAATTGATGATTCAGTAAGTAGTGTCCTCCAAAGACTATATTGAACCAATGCCATGGTATGATGGTAAGGGACACAATAAATGAGGGTGCTGCCAGTTGTATGATATGTAAAACTGAGGTCCTTTTGGTTGCTAAAGATCTTGTGGCATTTGTCATATGACCAGTTTCCTGGTCAAGTTCTAATTTTAGGTTTTTTTTTCCTGCCCACTTAAAATCTCCCCTGCTATTTTACATGGAGAAAGGTATTCTATTCCTAAATTGTTGTACAGTACAGTAATACATAATGCTAAAGTATTGGATAAAGTGATCCTTGTGTATAGTTTGTATATAAGTTTGTAAAATGTGTTAGGATGAAAGACACTATATAAATAAAAGATCATTAACATTTATACTCCAATAGATCATTTTTATTAAATATATTCTGCAAGCAGAGTTTCTTTGCGATATTTATGTTGCCTAGTTAGAACAAGTAATCTGATTTTGAGTTTTGTTTCTTCTTGAGATCCCACAGGAGGATATTTTAAAAGGGATTGATACTGAATTTAGGCATAACCCCATCTGTAGTCTACTGTATATGTCCTCCTGCTTGCGATTGCTAATCCACACAACTTGATAGCTCACTTATAAATAATATAAAAGAATATTACCTTTTTAAGATCCAGTGATTTCTAGAAGTCAGCTGAGAATACTGGAGTTGCTGGATTGTAAATAAGGTCTACATGGACCAAAGTCTTCCCTGGTTTAATTCCATTGAAATCAATAGAGGTACAGTGTGGGGGATAAGTTTTAACCCATGTCTCAAATAACTCCACCACCAAATGAGAGAACATGACTCGGAACAGCCAGTAGATGCCAATAAACCTTAACCTGTGTGAGAAGAATTTGAAACTTTTTCCTTGCCTTTTTATGGCTACTCTGTATTGAAGTTAGATATTTTAAGGGTCTTTTGAAGGATATGCATATTGTACTTTTATATATTGATGGTACATGTGAAAAACTATTTTTGAAAGGCAACTTTGCTGGGGCAGAGAGAAAAGTTTTCGGTCTGTGGCCACTATTCTAGTCTAAAGTCTGTGTGACTCTAGTGCTCCTCTTCAGTGCCTCTCCACAGAGGGAAAAGGAGTGGAGGGACACTGTCACTGTGGTTCCCTCGGCTTGCTGCTGTCTTGCTCTATGTATGTTGTATAGTGTCCTCAAATCTTGTGTTCCCCCCCATGCCTCCTGACATACACACTCATGCAGGAACCACGCTGATTCCAATACAAAGACCCCTAGTCACCTGAAGGAGAAAGTGAGATTTGCCCCCAAGGATATTGCACATATTGCACATTCCTTACAGTGGCATGTAGAGTACATCCACTGCATGTCCTCCTAGCATGGGTATAAATAGCAGTATAGTCGGTAGGGTTGCTAACTTTCTAATTGCTCAAAACCGAACACCCTTGCTCCATCCCCTGCCTGTCCCTCCCTGGGGCCCTACCCCCCACTCACTCCATCCACCCTCCCTCTGTCACTTTCTTTCCCCTACCCTCACTCACTTTCACCAGGCTGAGGAAGGATTTTGGGATGTGGGAGGCAGTGAGGGCTCTGGCTGTTGGTGTGGGCTCTAGGATGGGGCCAGGGATGAGGGGTTTGGGATGCAAAAGGGGGCTCCGGGTTGGGGCCGAGGGGTTTGGAGTGCAGGAGGGGGCCTCAGGGCTGGGGCAGGGGGTTGAGGTGTGGAAGGGGGTTTGGGAAGGGGAGGGGGCTCTGGCTGGGAGGCGCTTACTTCAGGTAGCTCCCAGTCAGCGGCATAGCAGGGCTAAGGCAGGCTCCCTGCGGCTCCTGGAAGCGGCTGGCATGTCTGACTGCTAGGCGCAGGGGTGACCAAGGAGGCGCCACACACAGTCCCTGCCCTGAGTGCTGGCTCCACAGCCCATTGGCTGGGAACCATGGCCAATGGGAGCTGTGGGAGCGGCGCCTGTGGGCGCAAGCAGTTCCCTGAGTCCTCTGGCCCCTGCGCCTAGGAGTCGGACATGCCAGCTGCTTCCAGGAGTCACGTGGAGCCAGGGCAGGTAGGGAGCATGCTTTAGACCCGCTGCGCCGCCTACCGGACTTTTAACAGCCTAGTCAGAGTGCTGACCAGAGCTGCCAGAGTCCGTTTTCGACCAGGCGTTCCAGTCAAAAACCAGACGCGTGGCAACCCAGACGTGAGGCACTTTTAAAGTGAGTAGAGTAAAGGCATGCCAGAATGTTAGGGTATATACCCTACACGGCTCTCTGCCAAGCCACTCCTCCCATGTCTACACTGCTGTTTTTAGCAGTGTAGTGTACAGCTGCCTCCCCAATGTGGGAACCGTTCCCTGCAGCAGGGAAAGGCTCTGACAGCAGGGAAGGCTGCGGCAGCTCCCCACTGATGGAGCCTTTTCCCACTGCAGGGAGTGGCCAGAGCCTTTTTCTGCTATAGTGAAAGGCTCTGACTGCTGAAGCCTTTCCCTTCTGCCTCCTCGTGCCAGAGCCTTTCACTGCCATGTGTAGCTACACACTGAAAGGTGGACACAGCCTGCTTTTCACTGTGGCAGGTAGCTGCACATACCTTACATGCTGCTGTCATGAGTGTGCAGTGTGGGCCTACCCTGAGAGTGTATCTTTTCCCACCAAGTGCCAGTGAAGGTTGAGATCACTTCTGACATTTGGAATTAATTTTAAAAATCAGCAAAAGCAAACATGGTTTCAGACTCTTCATCCCCAAATGTTCAACTTTGGGCAAGATGAACAACATAAGGGGATTTTCTGTTAATAATGGAACTGCTGATGCCATTGGTAATGATAAAAGTCCTGTTCAAAAGGCTCTAAAGAACAGCTGACTAATACAGCTGAAGTGCTCTTACCACAGAGAATATTGAGGTACCAAGTACAGCTACTCAAGTAATTAATCATGACCAGTAATATTGTAACACAGTTTCACAAACAGATGCAAAATTACCTAATTAGAACCCCCCATTTATGGAGAGGAGGAAAAGAGGTGGCTTTGAATTGTTAGAGAAAAAGGATTCTCAGAGTGACAATTAAACGTCCACTCATCATATAAGAGACCATGTGAGAGTAAAAATAGATACATCTCATGGGCAGTTAAATCTGAGTTAGAGGCTGCTGGAATATAATATGGCATTGTTGCTTTAAACAGAGAGGGCCATGAGCTGCCCTAAGACAGTGGTTCTCAAACTAGGGCCGCCGCTTGTTCAGGGAAAGCCCCTGGCGGGCCAGGCCGGTTTGTTTACCTGCCGCGTCCGCAGGTTCAGCCGATCATGGCTCCCACTGGCCGCGGTTCGCCACTCCAGGCTACTTCCAGTGGGAACCGTGGCCAGTGGGAGCCGCAATCAGCCGACCCTGTGGATGTGGCAGGTAAACAAACCGGCCCGGCCCGCCAGGGGCTTTCCCTGAACAAGCGGTGGCCCTAGTTTGAGAACCACTGCCCTAAGAGACACCTGGATATTTCCAGTTGGCATCACTGGGAGCTGTGCATACATATTGCAATGTGATGTGGAAGTGGAAAATGCAGGGAAAATATTGCTTTTTATTATAGTTGTCACTGCTTACACCCTCTTATTAAGGGTTGCAAAACATTTTAACCCCTGTTCACATGTGCCTCAGTCACTTTGAATAAGAAGAGAAGGAAATATATATAATCTCTATGCTTGAATGGGGCTGCAGCAAAAACAGACAATGAAGCACAAAAAGGGATGTTTGAGGAATACAATTTATTTAACTTTATACAGTAATTACATTACACTGAAGTGCCCATATCTTTACATTTCCAGGGTGTTTTGACTCTGCAGGGACAACCGCCATTTTGTTTGTTATTGCAACCTGTGTAGAAGAGAGATACGCACAGTCCTCTCTTATGGAGGCTTTACTTTTGATGTGTGGGTATATCTCCTTCCCCATGCTCCTGAATGGCTATTCCAGTTCTGGGGAAAAGCTGGCTCCAACTGTCATTTAAATATTACTTGTATTTCCATAGTGCCTAGGACTCCTAGACATGGACCAGGACCCCATTGTGCTAAGTGCTGTACGAACACAGAACTGACTGTCCCTGCCCCAATGACCATATAGTCAAAAGCTTCAGTGATAGAATTGCCATTGTACACTAATGGTTTTTGATTACCCCATTCCAC
>NW_020696601.1:0-6851 GCF_002925995.2 Terrapene triunguis | reverse complement strand
GGTAATTCGTTTTTGAATTCAGTTATATTTTTTGCATTCACAACATCCCCTGGCAACAAGTTGACTGTGCTTTGTGTGAAAAAGTACTTCCTTATGTTTGTTTTAAACCTGATGCCTATTCATTTCATTGGCTGACCCCTGGTTCTTGTGTTATGAGAAAAGGTAAATAACACTTCTGTATTCACTTTCTCCACACCAGTCATTGTATAGTCCTTTATCATATCCCCCCTCAGTCATCTCTCTTCCAAACTGAGGTCACGTGGAAGCTGTTCCATGCCCCTAATCATTTTTGTTGCCCTTACTATTTCCAATTCTAATATATCTTTTCTGAGATGGGGTGACCAGAACCGCACACAGTATTAAAGGTGTGGGCATATCATGGGTTTATATAGTGGCATTATGATATTTTCTGTCTTAGTTATCTATCCCTTTCCTAATCATTCCTAATATCAGAGGGGTAGCCGTGTTAGTCAGAATCTGTAAAAAGCAACAGAGGGTCCTGTGGCACCTTTAAGACTAACAGAAGTATTGGGAGCATAAGCTTTCGTGGGTAAGAACCTCACTTCTTCAGTTGCATCTGAAGAAGTGAGGTTCTTACCCACGAAAGCTTATGCTCCCAATACTTCTGTTAGTCTTAAAGGTGCCACAGGACCCTCTATTCCTAATATTGTTTGCTTTCTTGGACTGCTGCTGCACATTGACCGGATGTTTTCAGAGAACTATCCAGAATGGCTCCAAGATCTTTTTCTTGAGTGGTAAAAGCTAACTTAGACCCCATCATTTTGTATGTATAGTTGGGTTTATGTTTCCCAATGTGCATTACTTTGCATTTATCAACACTGTATTTCGTCTCCCATTTTCTTGCCCAGTCACCCAGTTTTGTGAGATCCCTTTGTAACTCTTCCCAGTCTGCTGTAGATGTAACTGTCTCGTCAACTCTCAATTGTGCAGAATTCTCAGGAGTAAAGGCCATCTCCCTTGTGGAAACTCCTGCATCTGTCTGATGCAGCAAAACCCAGAGACATCTCCCCTGCAGGAGAGCCTCAATGGTGAGATTTTGGATTAATGCGAGTTAGTCTGTCTGGTGCACATGGCCTGGATGGAAGTGAGGTGGGGGCAGGGGAAAGCCAAGGCAATGGTGATCACAGCCTGGATGCTGTCTAGACAGGGCCACCATAGAACTGACCTTGCTGGGAAGGAGGATTGTGCTTGCTCCATGGCTGAACTCTGAAAAGCAGCTGAGCCAGCCCTTGAGAGAAGGCTGAGCTCACTGCAGCTGGTGCTAGGGTGACCAGACAGCAAATGTGAAAAATCGGGACAGGGATGGGGGGTAATAGGAGTCTGTATAAGAAAAAGATCCAAAAATCAGGACTGTCCCTATAAAATCGGGACATCTGGTCACTCTAGCTGGTGCAGATCTGAGGGCAGCTTTACATGCAGGCTCCTGAGGCTGCTCTGACAAAGGGCCCAAAGCAGAGTTTTCCTCATTTTCAGCAAAACGCTGACATTCCCTGTAGAGGATTTGGAAGGAAGGTTCTCAGGGACACCAGAGGAGCAGAGGCACTCGCTGGTCAAAAGCAATGCACTGGGGCTGATGGTCCAGTATATCGCAGTGGTCAGCAGAGGGAGTCTGGAGCCAAAGGGAAACAGAAGTTGGCAGCAGAGCTAAACAGATGGAGTTACCCTGCAGTGCAGGACATGGCAGCTAGCCGGCCTCTGGGAAGGCTGGAGCCATCCTATCACTCCCTACGTATGCAGCAATTGAGTGGCCTGTGGGAGTCTAATTCTTCCTCTGCCCAGGGTAGAATGGGTCAAACAGGTTCAACAATGCCACTTCCAGCTCCAGCCCCACTACCCCAGATCCATGCTGTTCCATAACACTGATTCCAAAAGGGTGGAAGGAAAGGACCTCCTCAGAAGCCCCCATTTGTTTGTATATCTCATTGCAGGTGCAGGAGCAGCTCAGCCTTCAGCAAACACTCCTCTGGCTCCTGCAGAAACATGGGAACCATCCCTGCTCTGGGCAGAGGCAGTTGGGAGAACTTCATGGGGCAGGGAAGACCAACAACAAGGTTGGTTTGGGGACTTGCCCCAGTGCATGTGTTGCGGCCATGGAGGAAGGTCTCTAGGCATGGCTCCAGGCCACACCTGCCTGTGGAGCAGGATGCAGAGCTGGAGGGCACCCCAGCACACACGGCAGTGCGAGGAAGACTCACTAGCATAGGCACCGACTTCCCCTCTTTCCTGTGAGTACTCAACCCCCCCTTCTGTCCCCAGCCCTGCCCCCCCCCCCCCCCCTCCCCGCATCCCCGCCCCTCCCCCCCCCCCCCAGCATGCTAACGCTGCTGAACAGCTGTTTGGCAGCAGCCGGGCAGGAAACGCTGGGAGGTAGGCAGAGGAGCGGGAACGCCGCGCGCTCGCGGGGGGGGGGAGGAGAGGGGGGTGAAGCTGAGCTTGACTGCTCCCCGTGGGTGCTCCAGCCCCGGAGCACTCACGGAGTCGGCACCTATGCTCGCTAGTAACCCTTTAAGAGGAACGAGATTCTAGAAAACAAACAATAGGTAATGCAGCCAACCCAGGCACTAGCCCCATCACAGCCCTTCACAGGATGACACCAGCCCTGCTACCCCCCTCCCCCCCAGTCACAGTCTAGTGTCCTGTGCCTGCTATAACATTAGCTCTCATGGGAGTCTCCAGCACCTGCACAACCCTACTTGGTCCCATGGATTCTGCTATGGTTCCAGTGCCCAGCCCTATCAGGAGTTCTTGTCACTGAGCCGAGGCAGGTGCTCTTGAAGGAGGAACCAGAGGTTCATAAAGTGCCAGGGGGTGGGGGGGTGGAAGACTGGGTGCAAACCTGGAACAGAAGGATTTCCAGCAGAGGAACCCACTGAAAACTAGTTTGGGCAGAGCTCTGAGAAATATCCTGCAGGGAACAATGCTGTAGTGGCTGGGAGGTTGCTGGTTAGAGGTGAGGTGTTGTAATCTCTCTTCCCTCTCTAGCTAATCGCTGCATGGGGCAATACTTGTTTTTAAAGCCAAAATGGGATTAATTAAGGTTTGAGAACAAGCTCCCAAGTGGCTTTAGACAAAATCAAAAGCAGAGATCAGCATAGAAGAGATGACATTTGTGCACT
Source organism: Terrapene triunguis (assembly GCF_002925995.2). Taxonomy (NCBI): domain Eukaryota; kingdom Metazoa; phylum Chordata; order Testudines; family Emydidae; genus Terrapene; species Terrapene triunguis. Next base: position 3,714 of record NW_020696601.1, on the reverse strand, counting down.
AGCATTGTAAATGTGATGGATTAAAGCAATACTTTCTCCTGGCTGTGGTTGGTGATTTACCCCTTTGCTTTCTGGCCCTTATGGGTGAATTCACAGATGCAGGCTCCTAGGTGCCTATTCACTTCCCTTGCTTACAGCAGACTGATTGCAGCTATTATGCTTGGGACTCCTCAAAACTGAGGAATTGTTCCTTCAATATGCATCACCTTGCACTTGTCTTCATGGAGGGGTCTGGGCAATTGCCCTTTAATAAGTGCTCCCCTAAGAGATGTCTGATTGAACTCTGTGCTCCTCCACACCGGTTAGCTTTTCCCCAGCCCTTAGCGTAAAAACTTCTCTACAACCCTTTTAGGTTTACATGCTGGCAATCTGGTTCTGTTCTGGTTTAGGTGGAGCCCATCCTTCTGTATATGCTCCTCCTCTTCCAAAAGATTCCCGTTCCTAATTAACCTAAATCCCACCCTCCCAATACCAGTGTCTCATTCACACAGTGAGGCTCTGCAGTTCTGCCTAACTGTGCAAGAAACTGGAAGCATTTCAGACGACTGCCATGGAGGTCCAGGACTCTAATCCCTTTTTTAGCAGCCTAATTTTAGCCTCCAGGACCTCTCTCACTGCTAGCATAAGTGTAGGCGTACAAGTGGTACTTGGGCTTATGCCAGCAGCGCTTGCCTCTTTTATTTTCAAAAGGAAAACTACTACTAGCACTGAACTGAGACAGGAATATAGTTAGCCACACCTAAGGTGCTGTTTTATAGAGCTACTGCATTACCCTTGCCCGCTTACCTTCATTTTGGAGAAGTTATAGGGAAAGTAAATGTAATAAGATAAAATCTAAAAGCAACAGCCAGCTTTGCATCTTTCACTCTTCTAGGGGACTAGTTTAGGAATTTGTGTGGGGGGAAAAATCCTCTACAAAAATTGAGCATTGGGTTTTAATTGCAGATTTTAAGAGACCAAAGGGTAATGTGCACAGGTAAGTGAACATAACTTCTCTCAGTGCAGTGGCATTTGCAAGACTCTTCCCCATGCTCCCTGTACTGAAAACAGGACCACCCCCAATTTCAATCTGACAGGCAGTGCTGTGTGATCAACAACCTCAGCCCCTGACACAGAATCCAGATGAGTAAAAGAGGCAGCTATTGAGTACGTTAGGAAGTGGCAGTGAAGCCGTATTTGAACTCTCAGCAGAAGAGTAAGTGCAACCAAAGGGCATGAAGGCAGATGTGCATGCAGGGGAAACCTAATTTGAACTGGAAAACATGGGCTATATCCATATTTGCAACAGTGGGAATCAATAACAAAAGGTCCTCCAGGCACTAGAATTATTTGAGAAGAATGTGTCAAGATACAATAGATAAACTTTGAGAAAACTAGTACAGGACTGAGGCTGCAGGTGTCCAACTCCATTCCCAGCTTTCCTTACAGCCTCCCTGGAGGTAATGCCTACCTTCTCCCACAACAGTATGATGAGGCTACAGTCAGTCTGTAAGGCAGTGAGACACCTCACCTATGACACGCTGTGAAAGTACTAATTGTGGTGAGACTGCATGACAGAGGATTAGATCAGATTCAGCAAGTCAGTTGTTATACTCATGCTGTTTGGAAGGTCACCTCGGTCTGTATTAAAGTGTACAGTGCCACGTCCTGGTTTAGACTAGGACACTTTGCAAATACGAACTAGACCTCTGGTATTGTAAAGACAGGCCCTATGGGCACCATTCATACATTACACAGCACTGAAATAGGAAACATAACAAAACAAAATAGACTTTATTAAAATTAGGCATGTTAGCACCTCAGTGTAACCTGGAGAAATGGAACAGTCCAGCAGTTAACCAGTCCAGCACTCCAAATAGCTGAACGTCCTGAAGCGCATTACAATGGTAGAAAAGTACCATGACTATTACAACACGCACATTCTAAACACTCTCAGGCAGCTAGGAGGCACAAATAGTCTCATTTACAATATGCGAGAAAGAGACATTGTGCTGCCTATTGTCTTGATGGAAGTATAGCTATCAAAGTGAGATCGATTGACCATGTTACATGAGTTAAATCCAACACAGTGTTGCAAACATGTTTGCCAGTCCTTCCTCCATGAAAACTTGACGCAGTTGTGACTTGCACTGAAGTCTGCACATTAGGTAGCTACAGTCTGAGCCAGGTATCAGATTGGAAAAATAATTTCATTTTAATGTATACATATTTTTAGTACATGAATAGATCTCTATCACCTTCCTGATCAACCAGCTGAGTCAATACGCAAGTTAAGAGAACTGACCCACTCATCATGGTATCAGCTGCACCTACTGAAGTCTAGCTTAGCTGTCTGGATACTGAATGACAGCTGGGCATATTACACTCCTGTAAATCCCCCATGCACCCTTCAGACTTAGTAATGCCAGCTATGGGGACAGAATGAACTGGACAGTTGGCCAGGTAAAAGTTAGCCAGTGTTACAGAGATTTCAGTATTTCCCAACTAAAGATGATTTTTACATTTAGAAAAGGTGTATAAAATCTAGTAAAATCTGCAGCCCAATCCACTCTGGAGTGTAATATACTCTAATTACAAGAGAACGATCTTAAAATCTCAAACCTGTAGTTAGTCCATTTAACTCCCTTACACCCCCCCCCCCACACACACACACTTGGCTGAAACAGAGAGTCTGGGCATTTTCTGATGTAATTATAGGGCACACTTTTGGTGAATTGTTCTTTCCTAAAGCGTATCACTGTTCAAATGCAAAGCATTAAATATAAGCATCAAGGTGGAGCCATTCAGGTGTATCAGACCACCAGGAGCACTGAGTTACCAGTTTCACTGGCTTTCTAATAATAATTTGCAAGTTACTGGAAGCAGATGCTCAGTCCAAACTGTGGTAGTGTCACCCCTCTCTCCCCCAATTTTTCTGGAGAGGTTTGTTTTATTATCCATGAAAAGTGGGGGACTAACACTGGCTAGTTCCAGAGACAGTGCAAGCATCCCATACTGATGGGTTATAATGCTCCTCAATCCTGGAGCAATGCCAGGATATTCCAGTTGGAGGTCTCTCCTAATCCAAAACTAGTCATGCCAAGTAGATTACAAGCAAGCAACAAGGATTTGCAGAGTCACTGGAGATTAAACTCATTTCACTTGTGATTTAAGCCAAAATTTCAACCCAGGTCTTTGTGAAAAAGCTAGGGTTTTAAAGACCAATATGCCTGTTAGTTACATTTGAGGAGTCAAATGTTTAAGCCAATGAGACAAGCTGTAGCCACTGAATGTGAACAAGGTATGAAGCCATTATACCAGATCAGAATAATCCTTGTCAGTGTTGAGAGCTTCAAGGCATCTGTAACAACTACATGTGTAATGCAAAGAGAGCAATGACTACACCATACAGTAGCACTCTTTAATTGGAAGGGATTCTTTCACAGGTGAAATGGCAGTCTCTAACGGCATCAGTAATTTACTGAAGAAGCATCACGCTGACAGGGCTTCTAAAGTTTTCTCATGTCTTTGCTTAAGGAGGCCAAACAGAACACTGTTTTTCACTTCTACGGAGGACACTGCACCAGTCATGGTTTTAAACATGCTTTGGCAGGGAGTAGCATGACTGCTACCCAAGTTAACACTGTACCAAGTTTTGTTCAGTTGCTGATGCTCATCACCCTACATCCACTTAGTGGTAACATGGGTCCCTTCTAGAAAAGTTTTGCAAAGGCT
>NW_020696600.1:0-1166 GCF_002925995.2 Terrapene triunguis | reverse complement strand
CATGGGGAGAGGAAGTGCTCATAGTCAATGGAAGGATGGGAGGAGTGCTGTGCACATTTAACAGTAGATCATGGGACATTACTCAGAAGGGAATCAAGGCCGTTCTCTCTGACACTCGAATCCTGACTATGGACCTTCTTCTTCCCCCCACAGCCATCACACGATGTGCTGAGGAAGAAAATGTCCAACCAAACCACCGTGACCGAGTTTCTTCTCCTCGGTTTCTCTGACATTCGGGAGCTGCAGATTTTGCACTTTGTGGTGTTTCTAATGATTTATCTGGCAGGCCTGCTGGGCAATCTCCTCATCATCACAGCCGTAGCCCTCAACCACTATCTTCACACCCCCATGTACTTCTTCCTGGTGAATCTGTCCATCCTAGACCTCGGCTCCATCTCTGTCACCATCCCCAAATCCATGGTCAATTCCCTCATGAACACCAGGGTGATTTCTTATCCTGGATGTGTTGCCCAAATCTTTCTCTTCATGTTCCTTGGTTCAGCTGATATCGGCATCCTGACTGTCATGGCGTACGACCGATATGTCGCCATCTGTCAACCACTGCATTATGAGAGAGTGATGAACAGGAGAGCTTGTGTCCAAATGGCAGCCAGTGTCTGGATCAGTGGTATTCTTTACTCTGCCCTGCACACTGGGAACACATTTGCAATATCCTTCTGTGGAGGAAATGTTGTGGATCAGTTCTTCTGCGACATCCCCCAGTTACTCAAGCTTGCCTGTTCTGACTCAGACCTCAGTGAAACTGGGGTTATTGTCTTCAGTGCATGCTTAGCTTTAAGCTGTTTTGTTTTAATAATTGTGTCATATGTTCAGATCTTCAGATCAGTGCTAAGAATCCCCTCTGAGCAGGGCCGGCAAAAAGCCTTCTCCACCTGCCTGCCTCACCTCACTGTTGTCTCTTTGTTTGTTTTCACTGGCATTATTGCCTACCTGAAACCCAACTCCAGGTCCATATCACGTCAGGATCTCATGGTGGATGTTTTCTATTCCATGGTACCTCCAATGCTGAATCCGATCATCTACAGCATGAGGAACAAAAAGATCAAAGCTGCCCTGAGGAAACTGATTGGACCGAGGTTATTTACGACCAATAAACAGTCCATCTTTCTCTTTTGATTTTAATTTCCTTCTATGTTTCCTTATAA
>NW_020696599.1:0-5369 GCF_002925995.2 Terrapene triunguis | reverse complement strand
AAAATTGGCAGCATGTGACCTCCAGAAGAAGAGAGGAGCATCCATGTACCAGCAATGCAGATACAGGTGAGCAACCGTTTTCATGTTCTCTCCACAGGTACTAATGCGGATAATGGACTAGATGATACATCTGAGGGAAGGGAGCAGAAGGAGACTCCACCGATTGGAGGGCATGAGATGCATTGTCCTAGGGATGGGGGTTCCACGACCACCGCTCCCCAGAGAAGGAGGTGGGTGGTGATGGTCAGGGTCTCCCTCCTAAGGGGGACTGAGTCATCTATCTGCCGTCCCGACTGAGAAAACCGAGAGGTGTGCTGCTTGCCAGGAGCTAGGATTCACGATGTGACGGAGAGACTGACGAGACTCATCAAGCCCTCGGATCGCTACCCCTTTCTGCTTCTCCACATGGGCACCAATGATACTGCCAAGAATGACCTTGAGCGGATCACTGCAGACAACGTGGCTCTGGGAAAAAGTATAAAGGAGTTTGAGGCGCAAGGAAAAATAACTTTTGAAGTCGTAATGAGAGTGGCCCATTTCAGACAGTTGACAAAAAGGTGTGAGTAACAGTAGGGGGAAATTAATATTGGGGAAATTAGGTTTAGGTTTTATAATCACCCCGATATCTGCTGGGAGAGCAATACAGCAGTGCACAGACAATCCAGGAAGTTTTTGGAAAGTGTAGGGGACAATTTCCTAGTGCAAGTGCTGGAGGAACCAACTAGGGGCAGAGCTCTTCTTGACCTGCTGCTCACAAACTGGGAAGAATTAGTAGGGGAAGCAAAAGTGGATGGAAACCTGGGAGGCAGTGACCATGAGATGGTCGAGTTCAGGATCCTGACACAAGGAAGTAAGGAGAGCAGCAGAATACAGACCCTGGACTTCAGAAAAGCAGACTTTTGACTCCCTCAGGGAACTGATGGGCAGGATCCCCTGGGAGAATAACATGAGGGGGAAAGGAGTCCAGGAGAGCTGGCTGTATTTTAAAGAATCCTTATTGAGGTTGCAGGAACAAAACATCCTGATGTGTAGAAAGAATAGTAAATATGGCAGGCGACCAGCTTGGCTTAACAGTGAAATCCTTGCTGATCTTAAACACAAAAAAGAAGCTTACAAGAAGTGGAAGATTGGACAAATGACCATGGAGGAGTATAAAAATATTGCTCAGGCATGCAGGAGTGAAATCAGGAAGGCCAAATCACACTTGGAGTCGCAGCTAGCAAGGGATGTTAAGAGTAACAAGAAGGGTTTCTACAGGAATGTTAGCAACAAGAAGAAGGTCAGGGAAAGTGTGGGCCCCTTACTGAATGGGGAAGGCAACCAAGCGACAGAAGATGTGGAAAAAGCTAATGTACTCAATGCTTTTTTTGCCTCTTCACAAACAAGGTCAGCTCCCAGACTACTGCACTGGGCAGCACGGTATGGGGAGGAGATGACCAGCCCTCTGTGGAGAAGGAAGTAGTTCAGGACTACACCTCTACCCCGATATAACGCGACCCAATATAACAGGAATTCGGATGTAACGCGGTAAAGCTGCGCTCTGGGGGGGCTGCGCGCTCCGGCAGATCAAAGCAAGTTCGATATAACGCGGTTTCACCTATAACGCAGTAAGATCTTTTTGGCTCCCGAGGACAGCATTATATTGGGGTAGAGGTGTATTTAGAAAAGCTGGACGAGGACACGTCCATGGGGTCGGATGCACTGCATCCAAGGGTGCTAAACGAGTTGGTGGATGATTTGATTGCAGAGCCGTTGGCCATTATCTTTGAAAACTCAAGGCGATCAGGGGAGGTCCCGGATGACTGGAAAAAGGCTAATGTAGTGCCCATCTTTAAAAAAGGGAAGGAGGAGGATCTGGGGAACTACAGTCCAGTCAGCCTCACCTTAGTCCCTGGAAAAATCATGGAGCAGGTCCTCAAGGAATCAATTCTGAAGCACGTACAGGAAAGAAAAGTGATCAGGAACAGTCAGCATGGATTCACCAAGGGCTTGCCTGACTAACTGAATTGCCTTCTATGACGAGATAACTGACTCTGTGGATGAGGGGAAAGCAGTGAACGTGTTATTCCTTGACTTTAGCAAAGCTTTTGATACGGTCTCCCATAGTATTCTTGCCAGCAAGTTAAAGAACTATGGGCTGGATGAATGGACTATAAGGTGGATAGAAAGCTGTCTAGATCGTCGGGCTCAACGGGTAGAGATCAATGGCTCCATGTCTAGTTGGCAGCCGGTATCAAGCGGAGTGCCCCAAGGGTTGGTCCTGGGGCCGGTTTTGTTCAATATCTTCATTAATGATCTGGATGATGGGATGGATTGCACTCTCAGCAAGTTTGCCGATGACACTAAACTGGGCTGTAGAAGTAGGAGCATTGCCAGCAGATCGAGGGACGTGATCGTTCCCCTCTATTCGACATTGGTGAGGCCTCATCTGGAGTACTGTGTCCAGTTTTGGGCCCCACATTACAAGAAGGATGTGGAAAAATTGGAAAGAGTCCAGCGGAGGGCAACAAAAATGATTAGAGAGCTGGAGCACATGACTTATGAGGAGAGGCTGAGGGAACTGGGATTGTTTAGTCTGCAGAAGAGAAGAGTGAGGGGGGATTTGATAGCTGCTTTCAACTACCTGAAAGGAGGTTCCAAAGAGGATGGATCTAGACTGTTCTCAGTGGTAGCTATACATAAGCAGCCTCCCAACAAATCATTTTGGGAACAAGTCCAAAACAATGGCTCACTTCCAGGCCCCAGGCAGTACCTTCCCCGCTGTTTTGTCACTGCTGGGAGCCTAGAGATTAAAAGGGACACTAAATGGTTAAAAGAATAGTCTGGAGAGAAAGAGAAAGGGGTGTTGAGGATGTAATGGACTCAAGTTGTACTGGGGAAGGTTTAGGTTGGATATTAGAAAAAACTTTTTCACTAGGAGGGTGGTGAAGCACTGGAATGGGTTCCCTAGGGAGGTGGTGGAATCTCCTTCTTTAGAGGTTTTTAAGGTCAGGCTTGACAAATCCCTGGCTGGGATGATTTAGTTGGTGTTGGTCCTGCTTTGAGCAGGGGGTTAGACTAGATACCTCCTGAGGTCCCTTCCAACCCTGATATTCTATGATTCTATGACCTCACTGTGCATTTCCATCCACTGCAGACCATGTTTGCGTTGTGTAACTCAGGAGCTGGTAGCCAGTTAATGCAAATCAAAGGACACTGGGAGTGGTAGAAACTCAATTCTACTTTATTATTTCAAAGGACAAACAAAGACAGACTCCTTTCCCCATCCCCAGCCCAGCCCACTGCTGCGGCCCCAGCGACAGCAGCATTTATAAATGGGTAGAAAAGTGCAGAGAAGCCATGAGCGACGCTGGGAGCCAGGCACAAAAGCCACACGCTGACAGCAGGGAATCCAAGGAGCTCAGCTGAGAGGGGTGAATGTGGGGGGAGTGGGCAGAGGGAGTCTCTCTTGTTCTGACACAGGAGGACACGGGGGTAGATGAGGAGGGGGCGACCAGCAGGGCTTTAAGCTCCTCCTTTTCCTCTGGCCTCAGTGACGTGGGAGGGCCTGGCTTCAAGGCTGGCTCCGACTGCTGACATCCCAGCACCCTCCTGCCTGTGCCCATCCTCGTCATCTCAGCAGTCGGGAGACGCTGCCCCCTTCCTGCGTCATTCTTCTTGGAGTGTCATTCATGACCCTTTAGAGTTTAGTGTCGGCTTCTAGTCTCTCAGGCTTTGACGCAGGGAGTTCACAGCTCTGAGCCTCGGCTCGTTCTAGCTCTGAAGAGCAAACTCAGCAGTTTCCCAGCTCTGTCCCCCACTTTCCCACTCCTGACTGTATCAGGCAGTAACTTCATTCCCTGTCTCAGTCTCTGCCCCTCGGAGCGTGACTCCAGCTCGCACCCTCGGTGTCTGTGCTGAGAGATCGATCACAGTCATTGTTCAAACACCACAAATCTCATGACAAAGGGTTAGACAAAAATTAAAAAAAAAAATTAAAGAAAAGACTCTTCCGGCAAATGATCATTGGTCTCATGAAGTCCTCAACAAATCTGAGCTACCTCCTGTCAAACTAGACTGATATGGGAGTGTCTGACTAAGCGGCCGTCCCAAAGAGAGAAAAACCCCTGTGGCAAGTGACCCTTTGGGAGGTGGAGAGGTAGGATGAGGAGAGGATAAAACTCTCCATTGCTGGACAGAGGTTGCTCTGTCAGGGATGGAGGGTGATGGTGAAGGGGGAAGGAGGGAATCCCTTGGACTCACCCCATCACCCTCCAATAGCACTGGAGAGAAAGCACCACATTTTACTGTCCCACTATTTTATCATCTAGTTAATTCTGGTCCATAAGGTAGAAAGTGTACAAACAATAAATGCTTTTCCCCACGGCCTGGAGCAAGGTGACAATCTCTGGGACTGAGACAATCCGGCCCCAAAGGGGGAATTCAGGGACTAGCAGTCACTCTGCTAACGGGGGGGTGAGAACACATGAGATGCTCAGGGTCAGTTTCCACTAGGAAATCTGGTGGAGCGTCACAGGGATGTGCTGGCTCATCCCGACCACATTTCCTACCACAGAGGGAATCTACGAGGATGATGCTGTGAAGGCACAGGTGGGATCTCTGGGCCTCCCGTAAAAGCCCCTGGGGAAATTAGCTCCTCTCCTTGGTGCTTTCTGAATGCAGAGGGGGCAGGGAGAAGGTAGAGAGGGAATGAATGACCAGAGGCAGCACCTCTTATAGCATGATCCTCAAACACTCGATAGCCACAGCCCCCAGCTCGCTCTGCGTCCCAACTCCACCAGCCCCAACCATTCCATCCACCGTTTCTCCACAAACCCTCCTCCTGCTCCCTCAATATCGGATCTAGCAGATCCCAGCCCTGAGGGATTTACGGAGGGGCGGAGTTACCAGCTTTCCTGGACACTCCCCTTCCAGGGAACAGCTCCAGGTCAGTGGGGGAGCCCAGCCCAGGGGCTGATGGAAGATAGGGGGTGGGGACAGGTGTCTAGAGGGAAGGTGGGGCCTGACCCAAGTTTCCCTCTCTTAATCTCCATGGAAGGGGGATCCGGTCTGGGAAGGGAGGGGGGAACTTGAGCCAGGGACAGGGAGTGTCTGGAGAGTTTCTGTCTTTTCCTTCTCCTCCCTTTGGCCCATCAGCTCAGCAGCCAGGGCTGCAGCCGGCAGGAGGTGCTGATTGGGGGTCCTCTCCTCTGTCTGAGGTTTGCTTAGACCAGGCAAAGCGAGAGTCACTGACCAGCTGATGATCAGGTGCTGCTGTGTCCTCCCCCCAGCGCTGGACAGCTGGATCCCTGGGAGCCAAATGCCACTCACCTGAGCGTGGGAATGAGGAAACAGAGTTCTTACTATGGCCGCCCTCGTCAGGGCATTGA
>NW_020696598.1:0-7831 GCF_002925995.2 Terrapene triunguis | reverse complement strand
TACTTCTCGCATTTGTATATAGGCATCTAAGATACTGGTTTGATCTTTCCTCCCGGTTTTGTCCTGACCCTCCTTTCTCTCTGCCAATATAGCCCACACTCCCTCTCGTCTCCGACCCATCTCTCAGGTCTCCATGTTCCCCACTTACCTGCGGGCTTTGCTCACCTGTCCCCGTCGAACCTAGTTTAAAGCCCTCCTCACTAGGTTAGCCAGTCTGTGTCCAAATAGGGTCTTTCCCCTCCTCGAAAGGTGAACACCATCTCTGCCTAGCAGTCCTTCCTCAAATAGCATCCCGTGGTCTAGGAAGCCAAAGCCCTCCTGGCGACACCATCTTCGCAGCCAGGCATTCACCTCCATGATGCATCTGTCTCTGCCCGGGCCCCTACCTTTGACAGGAAGAATCGAAGAGAATACCACCTGCGCTCCAAACTCCTTCACCCGTACTCCCAGAGCCCTGTAGTCACTCTTGATCCGCTCAGTGTCACACCACGCAGTATCATTTGTGCCCACATGGATGAGTAGCATGGGGTAGTAGTCAGAGGGCTGGATAATCCTCGACAATGCCTCCATAACGTCTCGGATACGGGCCCCCGGCAGGCAGCATACCTCCCGAGATGAAATGTCAGGGCGACAGATGGGCGCCTCCGTCCCCCTCAGCAGAGAGTCTCCGACCACCACTACCCTACGTTTCCTATTCGCAGTGGTGGCAGCAGACCTCCCAGCCTTAGGGGTACGAGGCTTCTCCTCCTTTACTGTAGAGGGTAATGCCTTCTTTCCTGTATCAAGAAGAGCATAACGGTTACCTATTACCACAGGGGGAGGGTTCGGAGCAGGGGTGGAGCACTGCCTGCTGCCAGAAGTAACCAGCTGCCAGTGTCCACCCTGAGCCATCTCCTCCTCCACCAGTGGTGTATCAGCAGTCCTGTGTCCTGGGACAGCTACCTCAGCTGTCTCCACATGGACACTGTCCAGGAATTGCTCGTGGATTTGGATGCTTCTCAACCTAGCCACCTCCTCCTGTAGCTCCCCCACCTGCTGTCTGAGAGATTCCACCAGCAGGCACCTTTCACATTGGATGGTCCCCCCAGCCTGGATATCAGTAAGTGGAAATTGCAAGTTACAGTCTCTGCAAAACCACACCAGGATCTGGGTAGAAGCATCCATGCTCAGGCGCTCTGTCTGGCTACAGGCGCAGGTGGAGGAGACAGAAGCAGTGCTGGCACAGGTGTTGCGGGTCTTCCTAACCATCGTAAGCCTCCCTCTGTCAAACTCCCGTCTGCAGCCCCCTGTCCGCTGAAAGGGTTGTTTAAGCAAGAAGTTTAAAGTTTTAAGGGGAATAAAGGGAAAACAGATAGAACCGGCAAGGGACCCTCGCCCCTTCCCACTCCCCTTCCAAACTCCCTTGCGAAACTCCCTGTTAGCAGCCCCTGTTCGCAAAAGTGTTGCTCAAAGTGATCAACTTTGGCTGGTGTTGGGTTACAAATGACTTTAGTACTGAAAGCAGGGGTAGTGAGATGTAGTTATCAATGTTGTTGTATGAATAAAGGGGAGCAGAACTGTGCTTAGTCTAGGCCAAATGAGGGGTTCACCCTCAGCTGAAAAGACCTCATTAAGCCAGGGTCTCAAATGCCAGGTGTCCCAGCCAAAAAGTGTGGACTCTTCCAAAGGGTTCCTGGTCTGATTTAACCTGGTCCTCCCCACTGTTCAAAGACAAAGCTAAATAGGCTCTCTTAAAAGCCTTTATTATTTAAGTGTTTAAATGAGAGCTGAAATCACTTGTGGTGGGGTTGTGTTTCTACCCAACCTGCAAAAAGCTGAAAATCATTAAGAGACTGACCAGCAGAGAGGCAGGTGGCAGAAAAAGGTAACTGACAGTTGGCTGGCGGGCGCAGCGAACAAATGGCTGGTGGGGCAGCCAGCCAGAGCAAGTGCTCAGATGGCAGAGCAAGCAAGGTGCTTTCTTCTGGTGGTGGGAGGTGAACTCACACAGATACACCTCTGACCCCTGGGTCTTCACTGACCAAGGACAACCCCTGTGAGTGGGGTATGGTGAGGGAGCAGAGAGGGGCACAGAAAAGGAACTTTTGGTTGTAGAACACGAGGCGGAAGGCTCTGCCCCATGCGCTCTGGGGCGGGTGTCCTGCTCAGTTTTATGTTAATGAATCCTGCTTGTGGCATTTACCCTAATTAATGCTGGGTGACTTCCCTCCTTTCATTAAAAGTTTCTTTTCTACACTCAGACTCTGTGCTTGCGAGTGGGGAAGTTTTGCCTCTCAGGCACCCAGGGGTGGTGTGGAATTTTCCCAGGTTACTGGGTGGGGGCTCGAGCCAGTTCTGTGTTGTATTGTTGAAAAGGAACCCCTAGATACTGATCCCAGCCCTGGTTGCTGCCGGCTCCATCTGGCAGAAGGGTTACACCTTGTCTGAAGTGTAACTCAGGTATATCTCTTGGGTTTGTCTATTAATGAGCTAGGGTACACAGAGATCAGACTGAATTTGGATTACAGTCATGCCACAAAGCACAAATAACACGGTGCAGCCTGCTCCCACTGAAGTTGATGGGAGTTTTGACCTTAATTTCAATGGGAGCGGGAGTGGACCCACATGTTGTTCTCTTCCTTTGCCTGAAGCCAGGATTGTGAAATGCTGGTTTCTCTAGTAAGAAATTAAATAATGGTGCTCTCAGACATCCCCTCCCAAACTCCAGACAGTTATGCATGCCAACTCTTACATGCACAAAACTTCCTATGCAACGTCCTGGATACCCCGTTCCGCAACCTTTACCAGGGCAGCGGCAGTCCTTGCTCACAGCATCGAAGTCAATTGGGATCACTGGGGTGCAGGCCTGCAGGATCAAGTTCCAAGTGCACATGGGAAAAACCCTGATACCCATATGCACAAAGCCTGTAGTGGGAAGGAGGGGGACCGTGTCTATTTATTTTGGTCTATAAAACACAGCTAATGGAAAGGCTCATCCCAAGCTTGGGGAGGGGTTACAAGATTCCTTATTCAAGGAATAAGGAATAACATTATATTAAAGGTCTAGAAAACATGACCTATGAGGGAAGATTGAAAAAAATGGGTTTGTTTAGTCTGGAGAAGAGAAGACTGAGAGGGGACATGATAACAGTTTTCAAGTACATAAAAGGTTGTTAGAAGGAGGAGGGAGAAAAATTGTTCTTCTTAACCTCTGAGGATGGGCTTAAATTGCAGCAAGGGCAGTTTATATTGGACATTTGGAAAAACTTCCTAACTGTGAGAGTGGTTAAGCACTGGAATAAATTGCCCAGGGAGGTTGTGGAATCTCCATCATTGGGGATTTTTAAGAGCAGATTGGACAAACACCTGTCAGGGATGGTCTAAAAGATAATACTTAGTCCTGGCATGAGTGCAGGGGACTGGACTAGATGACCTCTTTTAGGTCCCTTCCAGTTCTATGATTCTATGATTAAATAGCTTAGATCCAATGCCTCTGTCCCCCATAACCATCCTTGGGTCCAGTCCCCAATCTAATTCCCCCATGAGCCTTGCAGTGCAGCCCATCAGCCCGGGCACAGCAGGGTGGGAAGCATGTTCTAGAGGTGAGGGGCTCTCCTGGAGAATGCTCAAGGGCCTCAGCTATCTAGGCCCCCAGCACAGCCCCAAGTCTAAGAACACCTCTAAATTGCTAACCTCTTTCACATATAGTGGCCAGTCACCATCAGTTGGCAGAGCTGATCAAATTCCAGTCAATTCTTCTAGCTACGTCCCCCACCCGAACAATACTACCTCCATCTGGTCCTGACTGAGCCTCACCCAATGAGACCTCACCCCAACCCCAGTCTCCAGTAGGCAGCAGGTAGCCAGCCCTCTCCACCGGTGGGATCATCCATAACGGAGCTATAAGGATAGTTATTCTCAACACACAGCAGATAGCGTGACCCATATCTCCTTGCTAATCCACCTAGTATACACATACTGCACGACCATACAGTATCCTTCAAAAGAGAGCCCTTGGCTTAGATAATCAATTGCCCTTGATCACCACCTGGGTCCTTCCGTATTAAAAGGAGTGAAGCCACTGCCGAGCTGTCTCACCTCTTCCTGCTAAGGACGACCACACACCCTCATTACTCACCACAGCAAAGGCACCCAAGAGATCAAACAGAATCAGCTGGGACACACATTCTATTCTCGAACACTTCTGATACCGCGCTCACCCACCGGCGTAGCGGAGCGCCTTCCCGTAGTGCGTTAAACAAGGCGACTAGCATCTGGCATGTGTTGTATGTTCTCTCATCCCCTTCATGGGAATGCTCCCCGGCCAACACCACCAGTGCAGTTTGGCTCCTGCACCCAGCTCTCCACCCAGATGGACCGGGGCTAAGGAGATCTGTGGAGCATGGAACAAGGCCCATGACCGGTAGGGGCAGGCTGCCGGGCCACTGCCCCTGCTCTCTGGGGATCACACTTCCCAGGGCTGCCAGCTGCCGTAGTGCACAAAGGGCTCATTTAATTCCATGAACCAAGAGCGATTGGTGTCACAGACCCCGCTAGGCCAAAGGGTACCGAAGCTGGCAACAGCAGCAGGGGGTGATCTGGCATGGATAAGAGGAACAGGAAAGACTAAGAGTACAGAAGAGGGAAATGCTGGGCCAGCCCTTTCAGCGCCTCCTGACTTCCCCAAGACTTTTGCATCCGTCCTAGTGACGACTCCGGCAAGCAGGGGGTGGGGCTGGGGGCATATGACAGGGAGCCAGGATGCCAGGCCTGGGGGACATGGCAGGGAGCGAGGACCCTGTACCCAGGGGATGTGGCAGGGAACCGGGACTGCAGGTCCAGGGGACGTGGCAGGGAGCCGGGACCCAGGCCCAGGGGATGTGGCAGGGAGCCGGGACCCAGACCCCGGGGACGTGGCAGGGAGACAGGGACCCAAGGCCCGGGGACGTGGCAGGGAGCCGGGACCCAGGCCCCGGGGACGTGGCAGGGAGCCGGGACCCGTGGCCAGGGGGCTGCTGGCAAATGGCAGGGAGCCGAGACCCCTCACCTAGGGGGAGGTGGCAGGGAGCCGGTGGGGCCCGGGCTGTGTGGGGTGCCCCTGGGGCTGAGGTACTGGAGGGGGCAGGGACACCGATCGGGGAGAGGGGCCCCGTGCCCCGAGGTGGGGCAGAGGCTCTCCCCGGCGGCAGTGTGGGGCAGCAGCAGCAGGTGGCCCTGCCCCGGGACTGGCGGTGCCGATGGCTGCAGCCGGGGGACGCTGCGCTGCGCTCCCCTCCCAGCCTGGGCGGGCGAGGCGAGGCGGGGCTGGGACCGGGGCAGCGGCTCCGAGCGCGGCCCCCACGTGCTGCAGCCACAGCCGGCGGGGAGCGAGCGAGCGAGCGGCGGGTGAGTGCGGGCGGGGAGCGGGACGGGCTGGACGGCGCTGCGGGGAGCCAGGGCTCGCTGCCCCTGCCACGGCCCGGGGGCTCGAGAGGTGCCGCAGGATCCCCGGGTCTTCCCCAGGGAGCCCCGAAACCCCTCCCTGGAGACCCCCGAATTCCCCCCTAGGGAGCCCCCATGCCCTGCCCCGGGGACCCCCCGACCCTCCCCAGGGTTCCCCCTTCCCGTTCCCTGGGGACCCCTGACCCCACCCCCAGGGACCCTCAATCCACTGCCCCGGGGACCCCCGACCCACCCAGGGAACCCCCAAACCGCCATTCATCTTTCCCAGGGAGCCCCCATACCAAGTCCTACGGGACCCCCCCCCGAGCCTCCATTCACCTTCCCCAGGGAGCCCCCATCTGGTGTCCCAGGGGATATTTGACTCTCCCTCCTTCCCCAGGGGATCCCCGATCCCCACCAATGTCCCAGGAGGCCCTGACCCTCCCCCCGCACTTTCCCCATGGAGCTCCTATCCCCTGTCCCAGGGGACCCTCCAAACCCCCTGCACATTCCCGCAAAGAGCCCTTACCACCTGTCTTCAGACATCACCTACTACCTCCTTGACCCAGGGTCCCTCACCTGCCCCCCTCACCCCGTCCCCAAATCCCTCCCAACCCACATCCCTGTGCCCCAGCCCCCTGTCCTTTTGCTGCAGGAGGCACTGGGGGGTTCAGGGAGAACCAAACTGCTCAGGGGACTCCCAGGGGTGACACTTACCTGACGTGTGTGAGTTGGGGGAAGGGAGATTTGTCCTAATTGAGACGTTCTGGCCCTGTGTGTGTTGTGGAGAGTGCCTTTGTTTTGGAACTGCGGTGATACAAAGCCAGAGTGGGTGTGGATGACAAGCGATGCTGAGGTGAGGAGCATATCCTAACAAAAGCACCTTTTCAGGCGCTTAACTTCTTTGCAGAAGTTTTAACATTTGGGCAAAAATAATTGTCATACTTGTTGGCTCTGAATGTCCTCTTGAGGGAGCTTGGCAAAGCCTTGATTTGCCACCCTTGTAGTAGCAGGGCGAGGGGAGGTATTTTTTACACTGAAGACTTTTCTCAGGGTAGAGGTAACTCTAGGTGTGCAGGCACTGCAAAGTTTGAAGGGGGGAATTGGTTGAATAATTATTAGTTGTTACTTGAATGTCCTGTCTAGAATGTATGCAGGACTGCCCTCTACTGGATGGAGTGAGAACCACTCAACTGGGTTATAAACATTATGCTGCTAATAGCTAATGGAGATTCTCCTTTAAGCTCTTTGGGGGCAGGAACTGTTTTGTTCTGTGTTTGTACAGCGCCTAGCACAATGAGGTCTTGGTCCATGACTAGAGCTCCTAGGCACTATCATATACAAATAATAATAAAAAGTGTGGGCTAGTGCTTTGGGAGCAGGAGGATCTGGGCTTTCACATATCACAGTGAAGTTCTAAGTAGCCGTGTCGTGGGCACTGGGAAATCCTACGTGACTATGGTTTTGTTACAGGAGACTGGAAATACTATATTGGGCATATGTAACTTGAACCAGTGTAGACCAATCAGGTGAGTTAGATGGGACCTTCAGTAACGAAAGCATAAGCCTCAAACAATTGAATAAAGAATTAAATCCCTTAGGGCTTGTCTAGGCTCGGATAAAAGGTGTATTTTCAAAACATGTTGGTTAAAGCAATTTAGCCAACATGTTTTCAAACCCTAGTGCTGTGAACCGAACAAGAGGTATTTTAACAATTCCAGCTAACACACATTAAAATACAGCTTGTCCCATCCACAGCAGGATTTTAAAATGTGTCAGCTAACTTGCTTTAAAGAGATGCCTTTATGCCAGTCTAGATGTACCCTCAATTAGCAACCACAGACTCTTCAACCCCTTCTGTGAATCAGCCACAAGAGGGGGACAAAGACTGACTTGTGGGGTTACTGAAGGTGATTGTGCAGATACCTACCCCTATTTGGGTCGCTACCCCTTGAAATGAACTGTGTATTTCAATGATTAAATGCTCACGTACATGTAAAGCCTGACATCACATGCATTAGCGAGTGGCTTAACCAAAATCCCCAGCCTTCAAACCCCTGTGATGTTTGGGAGTGTTAAAAATCCAAATGTCACAAGTCCTTGCAAGGTCTAGCCCTCAGTAGCAATCTGGGAGAGAGCCACCTGCTGATGCCCTGCTGGTCCCCTCTGCTAGAGGAGGGTGGTGGAAAGGAACTATGGCTAGACACCAGCAGGAAAGGAACGACATGTGAGCTGGGATGGGAACCACTTGCCTGTGTGGTGAGGACCTCCAATAAAATGTGTTCGTCAAGGGAACATGGAGACCTGGGAGATGGGTCGGAAACGAGAGGGAGTGTGGGTTATATTGGCAGAGAGAAAGGAGAGTCAGGACAAAACTGGGAGGGAAGATCAAACCAGTATCTTAGATGCCTATATACAAATGCGAGAAGTA
>NW_020696597.1:0-9742 GCF_002925995.2 Terrapene triunguis | reverse complement strand
CCCTACATTTGTACCCTAAGGTTCAAAGTGGGGATACAGCCTTGACAGTTCTCAATGGTAGCAGATGACAGAACAAGGAGTAATGGTCTCAAGTTGCAGTGGGGGAGGTTTAGTTGGATATTAGGAAAAACTTTTTCACTAGGAGGGTGGTGAAGCACTGGAATGGGTTACCTAGGGAGGTGGTGGAATCTTCTTCCTTAGAGGTTTTTAAGGTCAGGCTTGACAAAGCCCTGGCTGGGATGCTTTAGTTGAGGATTGGTCCTGCTCTGAGCAGGGGGTTGGACTAGATGACCTCCTGAGGTCCCTTCCAACCCTGATATTCTAGGATTCTATGACCCTAGTGAAACTAGTAAACAAGAACATTAATTACAGCAGGTGCTATGTCAGAGGGAAATTAGAAAGATCAGAATGGATTTTGAAGCACAATAAGCATAAAATCCCTGCAAAAAATGTAATGACAAACAATAAGAGAAGCTTTAAGTACATGAGACACAGGGAGCCTGTGAAAGACTTGGTAGACCCACTGGGTTAAAGAAGCAATAAGGATATCGCTGAGAAGTAAAATGATTTCTTCATACTGAGAATGCTAGGCAGATACTACACCAGACTCGCTCTTTTCTGGTAATAAAAATGAGGTTCTCTTAGAGATTCAGGTGTTGCAGGAGGAGAGTGGGCGGGTGAGGGAAGGGAGCTGGAACAAACAAGTTGCAGGTAGGTCCTTGTGGGATTTTCAGAACTACTCATGTGTAATGGGGTTCATGCACCATTCTGGCAGCTCCTGTTGGCTGTCATGGGAATTAGCTCTGCATGTTAGTGCGCCCTCTTTGGGTAGTGCCTCGCCGCCATCACTCCTGCTCTAGGACCCAAGTCTCTCCAAGGATCCCCTTCAGCGACACAGCCCTCCGGCCATGCCACACACTGTGCTCCCCCCTTCCAGGGGACCTGCAGTCCACTCTTCAGCCATGTCCCTTAGTGTCTACTGCAGTGAATTGTCTGGCCACTTCCTCGTGGCCCCAGCATCCTCTTTGCCCTTGCCTCAGGGTCAGAGCCCGCAAACCCCAGCAGCCAACCAGGAGCTGTCTCTCACGCCCTCAGTCCCTGCTAGCAGCGCTGCTCTGTCCAGGGTGCTGGCAGTGCTCTCAACCCTCCAGAAACACAATCCTTCCTCCCTGAGTGCCTAGCAGAGAACTGCCCTCCTCTGCCCTGCAGCTCCCTTTTTATATGGGCCTGCTTGGCCCTGATTGGCTGCCTCCTGCGCAGCCTCCCTAGGGCTCTATTAACCCCTTAGAGCCCAGTGTGGGGCAGGTGTCCCATCACACACCCTTCCCCTCAAGCCTACAACCCTCAGGGGTAGGGAGGTCTCATGCTCTGCGCTACTCTGAGGTGCCCCTTTAGGTTATCCAGCTGTTTCTCGGTTTCCCTCAACTGGAAACACACATCTTCCTTCTTCTTTATAGCATCCCTAAACTCTTCCCTCAGGCATGCCAGGCATGCCCACATCTTGAATACTGCGTGCAGATGTGGTTGCCCCACATAAAAAAAAAAGGATATTTTGGAATTGGAAAAGGTTCAGAAAAGGGCAACAAAAATGATTACGAGTATGGAACAGCTACCATGTGAGGAGAGATTAAGACTGGGACTTTTCATCTTGGAAAAGAGATGACTAAGGGGGTGGGGTATGACAAAGATCTATAAAATCATGACTGATGTGGAGAAAGTAAATAAGGAAGTGCTATGGGGGTCACCAAATGAAATTAATAGGCAGCAGGTTTAAAACAAATGAAAGTATTTCTACACACAACGCACAGTCAACCAGAGGAACTCATTGCCAGAGCATGAAGGCCAAGACTATAACAGGATTCAAAAAAGAACTAGATAAGTTCATGGAGATAGGTCTCTCAATGGCTATTAGCCAGGATGGGCAGGGATGGTGTCCCTAACCTCTGTTTGCCAGAAGCTGGGAATGGGCCACAGGGGATGGATCACTTGATGATTACCTGTTCTGTTCATTCCCTCTGGGGTACCTGGCCACTGGCAGAAGACAGGACACTGGGCTAGATGGACCTTTGGTCTGACACAGTACGGCTGTTTTTATGTAGAGACTGAGTCCTGTGTGACTCCCACAGCAGACATCCTGACCAGAAACGGCTCTCCAGACTGCGGGGGTGTGCGCTCAGGTTTTAAAATCGAAATGCAATCCTTCTGGTTGGTTGTAATGAGTGGGAGAGGGCTTAGCCCTGCTGACTCTGTGTTTGTTTAATTTGCACTTCTGGCGAAATTTGTATGAACTCATTCAAGGCAAATAGGAGCGTTAGTAATGCATACTGCACAGTGTGCATAGAAAGGCTCTCTATCTGCTTGCTCAGACAATTACACAATACACTAGAGCACCTTGTTTACTTGTAGTTACGAATGTATGGGGCCGTAGCTATGTCGGTAGAGGGCCCCGGCAGCAAACTGGACAGCATCCTCATCAAATTCAATTGTTACACTTCTGCATGTATCGGTGCAGCAGGACTGGATCGAATTTTTCAGCGAACGGATATAAACAGCTATCCATCCAGCAGGCAGCTGCATTTGACTATGTCGAGCAAATAAATCTAACTTCGCTGTTTCTGTTAATCTGCTCAATTGCTATGATTTTCAGAGCAAAAAAACCACAAGGACACTAATCTTTGGGCTTGTGACAGGTGCACTGGCACTGGGAAAGAAGGTGTGTGTGAAATACTTAACGCAATGTAACCATACAGCAAGGGAAGACAACCTATGGCACGTGCGCCAAAGGCGGCACGTGAGCTGATTTTCAGTGGCACTCACACTGCCTGGGTCCTGGTCACTGGTTCTGGGGGGCTCTGTATTTTAATTTTATTTTAAATGAAGCTTCTTAAACATTTTAAAAACCTTATTTACTTTACATACAACAATAGTTTAGTTATATATTATAGACTTATAGAAAGAGACCTTCTAAAAACGTTAAAATGTATTACTGGTACGCGAAACCTTAAATCAGAGTGAATAAGTGAAGACGTGGCACACCACTTCTGAAAGGTTGCTGATCTCTGCCATACAGGGTTCTCTCCCTACTTTCCTGGGCAGGAATTTCAATGCTTCTTTTCCCAGCTGCCAGGAAAGTCAATCGGATTCTTTCCATTGACTTTCAAGGGAGCTGAATTCAGTCAGATCAGTCACTTCTCCTTGTCTGTTATCATTTGACACTTTCAAAGTGCTAACCACCGCCAAGGGTCTACACACAGCCCTGGTGTGAAGACAGCGTTTGGAATGTAACACACAGCAGTTCCATTAATGTCAGCTATTTAGGCAGTGACTTGGTAGGTGAGTGCTGAGGGACTGGGTCCTAGTATGAGGAACAGTGGCATCCCAAAATGACAGGAATTAAAAAAATTCTACAACAAATACTGTCCAGCTATTCAAACTGTGCTCCTCCAGTTGACCCACATGAAAGTTGTTTGTTAATCCTGTTGGACTCATGTGAAGCAGCTCGTGTCTGAACCTATTCCCACTGAAACCCGCAAAAAGCAGAATCAGGGTCCCCCTTTGTCTTTTTACCCTCAAGAAATTCCTGCTGCTATGTTGCCTCTCTGAATATAGCGTGACCTGAGAGAATCTCTCCATGGAGGCATAAACTAGTCCCTTTTGGTTGTTTTAATCCTGGGCTCCGAAATTTTGCCCAGCTGACAAATGTGTCAATTTTGGGCAAGGATTTCGAACTAGGAAATGCACCTTTATTTCTCCTCAAAAGGAGTAGCTGTTGTGGGTTAAATATGAACACCACTCCTGCTAGAAATCCTGAACAACCAGAAGCGGTTATACAAAACGGGGGGGAGATCCAGGGTGATTCTACAGTTTACACAAACACAGAGGGGGAAAGTACAGCAATGTAGGTCAAAAGATTAAAACCCTGGCTGTGGATGTAGTTGACTAACTTCTAATAAAATGTAGGTACGATTTCCTAATCATCTCCAAAATCTGGCAGATTAATAATTTCTTGGAGGTATTTTGTTAATGACCCATTTTAAAAAAAGAATATTTGAGGACAATGACATACAATATGTTTTTGTCACATGCTGCAATTTTTGTAAATAATGTAAATAATAAATGAATCGGATTACTACAATTTCTAAATCTCCCCTTGTAAATATGGCTCTGTTTTGAGTCTGACCAATAGACGTATTCAATGTTAAATTGTGTCTTTGAAACGGAATTAATTGATCTATTTAATGTGTATGTCGATAAGAGATTATTTTCAAAACGGAAGCAATGCAATTGTTGAACTGTAGTTTTATATTATTCTCCGTGTGTGTGTTGGGGATGAGGCTGCATTACTGTATCTCTAATACAAAGTTTTTTTCATGAAATATAAATGTATAGTGCTTCATCGTGTGGATTGGCAAATGTCTGTACTGTACTGCATAGTCTTATGTTTGCATAAGGTCCCCAAATCTGACACTGTTAGATCTGGTTTAGTTCTTGATTATCACATAATGCTACCATAATAGATCAGTTCAATAGCTAATGTTAAGAGGGGCTGCTGTTCTGATGAGTGTCTGTTACAGTTGGAATTTGCTGCTCACATGTGGTTTCCTCAATTAGTTTACCAGATTTGGCTGAATGGTATTTTTTCAGGGAAGGATTGGATCTTGGAAACGTTTGACAAACACCAGTTGTGAAAGCTTTTGCTACATGTTTAGTTTCTTTGTGCGGATAGAGGTAAACAGATGGATTTCTGTTTAATGTTTAAAAATTTGTGCCATGTCAAAACAAGCCCAACCACAGCATACAGAACCCTGTTCCTCTGCTCCTGTTTCCAGCGCCTAGTGGATTTCTGTCAGTTCCCTGCCTTTAATACCTACACTACCAGCCACCTCATCTGGGCCCTTTTCGCAGATAGGGAACTGAGACAGAGAGGATAAGTGACCTGCTGCAGGTCACACAAAGTCTGTGGCAGAGAGGGGACTAGAATCCAGCTCAGTGCCCAGCCCCTGGGTCAGCCTTCCTCTCCGATAACCCTATTGCCAGGCCCGGATATACACTAGCTCTATTTAATAATGGACTTTCTCTTATGAGAGAATAAGATTAACCTCTGCCCCTGTTGAGAATAAGACTTTCCTTGTTCCTTTTTAGGAATTAATACAATTATTAGGGCCTCACGTACATCAAACGCTTTTAGTCTGCAAGGCTGGCTTCTGACTTTTGTAAATTTTCTTTGTCATTTGGCATATTTTGTTGTGGTTTTCCTATGTAACTTGCTTGTGCTTAGACACTGTATTTGACTCTGGCCATGGCCTTCAGAGAAAAGTAGTAAATGATCGTTGGTAAGTCTCTGAACGAGACTTACTTGTATGCTGCACTTTAGGCACACAAGTACTCCCTTCTATTTTACTGGGATAATTCGCATGTTTAAAGTTAAGCACTTAACCTAAATTTGAGCAGGTTCTCAGGTTGCGAGTGTCCACATAGGC
This sequence comes from Terrapene triunguis, assembly GCF_002925995.2. Lineage (NCBI taxonomy): Eukaryota > Metazoa > Chordata > Testudines > Emydidae > Terrapene > Terrapene triunguis. The sequence continues at coordinate 4,262 of NW_020696597.1, read as the reverse complement.
ATTTACACCTGTTACAATAAATCGATTTAAAATACGATTTGGGGTGAAACTAGTGTATTTAAGCCCCTGTGTCTGGCTTCCAACGGTTGCATGTTCTCTAACAAATATATAATGGCGCTGGATGACTATTTGGTTCCTGGATTTACACAGCGCAATGATGAGGGATCAACCCAGATCAGTGGCGGATTTACAGTAAAATACAGGGGGTCCTGGCAGGGACCCCCAACGACAGGGGGCCCCCGGCCTGTCAGCTGCGGGGGCAGAAGCATGGTCCTGCCGGCTCCTGGGGCTCCAGTCCTGCTGCAGCCTCTGCACCCACCAGCAAGCAAGCTCCCCCCCCTTCCCCAGTGCTGCATTTCCGCCCCTTCCCCTCCCTTCCAGTGCTTCCGCTGCCAGTAAACAGCTGTTTGCCATTGCTCAGGTGGCTCTGCGAGGGAGGGAGAGGAGCCGAGCCATAGTGCGCTTGGGAAGGAGGTGGAAAAGAGATGGGGGTGGGGCCTTGGGGAAGGGGTGGAATCGGGGAAGGGTGGAGCAAAGGCGGGGCCCCGCACTCCCCCTACACATACCCCCCCAGCCCTCTGCTGTGAGCTGCTCAGGACAGGGGGCTGGGGTGGGGCAGGGGACTGGGAGCACCCCCACAAACCCAGCCCACACCCCCAGCCCTCTGCCCTGACTCCTGCACCCTCCTCACACACACCCAGCCCTGACTCCTGCACCCCCTCGCACACACCTGCACACACCACCCATCCCCAGCCCCACCCCGAACACCAAACGGGAGCTCCTGCACACACACCCCCACATCCCCACCTGCACCCCTCACACCAAATGGGAGCTGCCTCAGGTAAGCGCTCCACACCCCAACCTCCTGCCCCAACCCTGAGCCCCCTCCTGCATCCTAACTCCTGGCCAGACTGTGCACCCCAACCTGCTCCTGCACCCTAACTTCCTCCCAGACCTTGCACCCCCAGCTGTGACTCCTGCACGGCCCCCATATCCCCACCTGCACCCCTTGCACCAAAAGGGAGCTGCCCCAGGTAAGCGCTCCACACCCAAACCTCCTCCTGCCCCAGTGCTGAGCCCCCTTCTGCATCCTAACTTCCTTCCAGATCCTGCACCTCCAGACGTGACTCCTGTACCCCCTCACATGCCCCCAGACCCTTGCCCTCCCTGACTCCTGCACCCCCTCACACACACCCAGCCCTGATCCTACACCCCCTCACACACTCCCAGCCCTGACTCGTGCACTCCCTCATACCTCCCAGGCCCCTGCCCTCCCTGACTCCTGCAACCCCTCACATCCCCTGCCCTCCCACACCCCCAGCCCCCTGCTCTCCCTGACTCCTGCACCCCCCCCCATATCCCCACCTGCACCCCTTGCACCAAAAGAGAACTGCCCCAGGTAAGCGCTCCACACCCCAACCCCCTGCCCTAGCCCTGAGCCCCGTCCTGCACCCTAACTTCTTCCCCGACCCTGCACCCCCATCCCTAAGTCCCCTCCCACACCCTAAGTCCTGGCCAGACCCTGCACCCCAATGTTTTTTAATTTTTTTTTAATAAAGTGCTCTTATCCAAAGCACTTTACAGTAGTTAGCTAACGGTACAAACAATATTTGGAACAATCATTAAGTGGTCTGCCGAGACCCTCAGCGATTTTCAAGTGGTCTGTGGAAAAATAAGTTAGAATACAAATAGAATCAAGATACCTCACTTTATTTTCATTTACTTCCCATTACTTATAGGAGGAGGATGAAGAAAAAAAAGAATGAAAAACAGGGGCTGCGGGGAGATAAGAGAGAATGTTCTTTTTCTTGGCTGGGTCCCAAGGAGGGGCCCCAAAAATGAAGCTGAGCACAGAGCCCCACTAATTCTAAATCCACTACTGACCCAGAGCCTTGTATTTGAGAAGGAATGTGGCAGTTCCAATCCCAGTAGTTTGCTGTAATGAAATGCACAGATTACGCCTAGGGTGCCAAGTTAAATGGGGCACCAAATTCAAGGGAAAAAATCAAATGAAAAAAAAAATGAAAAAGATAAAACAAATACAAATAAAATAACAAAGATGTCATTATTTCAATTCCTGTGCATGTATGGAGGGAATATGAATTATAATTCATTTCTCTACATTTCTGATATGTCGACTCTTTTATTTAATGCAAAAATAAATAATATTTTAGTGATTTTTTTTCCAATTTGCAACGTAGGGTCAAGATGACCCACTCCGCAATTTTGTTAAGCAATAACTCCGCCACAATGAAACACATCCGCCAGTGGCAAGAGCTGCAATGCTAGCGACACCTAACTCAAATATACTTCAAGGTTGCATAGCTGGAAATTCATGTAGAATGGAGATATCACAAGTTGATACATGTCAAACCATCATTTTAATACACATCACAGGTAGATGGTTAAGAATTGAGTGAATACTGCAGAAAAGTGTGTTTCTTGGTGCCAAAGAATAAAGAATAACACCTTTCACCTGGGGGGGAGGGATAGCTCAGTGGTTTGAGCATTGGCCTGCTAAACCCAGCGTTGTGAGTTGAAGGGGGCCATTTAGGGATATGGGACAAAAATCTGCCTGGGGATTAGTCCTGCTTTGAGTAGGGGGTTGGACTAGATGACCTCCTGAGGTTCCTTCCAACTCTGATATTCTGTGAAATCCAAAATGTGAGTATCTTTAAGCATTATTAAACCTTAGCATTATTATCAGGCTGTAAAATTATGAACTTTTCTTTGTTATAACTGGTTCACATGTAATAAATAAGGTCCATAAAAGAAAAGTAACAGTGTTAACGCTTAATAGACTACAAAAGTGATGATGTCACACTCCAAGAGGGTAACCGTGAGGAAGGGGATTACTTTCCAAACAACTGGTGTCGGGGTATAACATCAAAAAAGGTCACTTTATTTCCATGTAAATGCTATAACTAACTGTTTTAATAGGTAAGTGAGTGTATGTTATTGATCATTGAACCTTTAAGCAGTGAAAAGACGTGTTGGGATGGCTGCAGTGTGGTTTAAATCACCAACCATGTGGTGGGTGTGTCAGCCATCCTTAATGCTATAATGCTTGCAGTTGGGAGCACAGTTAACAATATTCAAATGCCCCATGGCAGAAAGAGGAAAAAGAAAACCCTCAGGAGCTGAGTATGGTAAATGAAAGGCTGAGAAGGAAAAGGACCAAGCAAAACAGCAGCAGAGAAATATCTTCTCTTTAATCCAAATAAAGATGGAAGCAGTTCACAGCATCCAGATGAAGGAATTTTACTTGGGGTATGTCTACACTACAGGATTAATCCGAATTTAGATAATTCGAATTTGGGAAACAGGTTGTATAAATTCGATTGTGCGCGGCCACACTAAGCACCTTAATTCGGTTTTTAACCACATTAATTCGGTGGTGTGCGGCCACACTACCCCATTAACTTAAACACAGTAATTCGGTGGTGTGCGGCCACACTAACCCTAATTCGAATTAACAAAATCGATTTAGGCGCTACTCCACTCGTCGGGGTGGAGTACAGAAATCGATTTTAAGTGCCCTTTAATTCGAATTAACTGGCTCTGTAGTGTGGACGGGTGAAGGGTTAATTCGGATTAACGCAGCTAAATCCGAATTAAAGTCCTAGTGTAGACCAGGCCTTGGAGAGGAGGTTAGCTCACATCCGCATGGAAGCAGTTTGGAACATCAAGATGAAGGTATATTACTTTGAGATGAGGGTAGCTCACATCCACAAAAAAGCAGTTTGGAAACTCAAGATGATGGAAACTTACTTCTAGATGAAGGCAGCTCACAGCATCAGACTGATATGGAAGTGGAGAAAATGTATTCACCTTCAGAGACACATGCAAAATTGAAGTAAATGAAGTAGAAGGAAAAAAGGATGAGGAAGTTACAAACAAGTTACAGTATGGGGACCCAGCTTCATGGCCCAGATATGATGAAATGTGCAGCAAATTCTCGTGGAACATGGACCCGAACAAGTTCATGAATGTCCCTTCCCTAAGGATGGAAATAAAAGAAAATTCTCTGCTCAGCATTACAAGAGGAAACTCATTCATGGGGAAGAAATTCATCGAAAGAACACTAGTAGATTTTCTTGAGCTTGCTGAAGAAATAAACTTTCCAACAGAATTTGAACCAAAGCCAGTTTGCATTTGGTAAAATAAACAGCAGTTTTTGTATGAAGGATGAGATCTATTTTATCTGATCTCAGAAACCGAATAATTAAGCCTGTTTAAAAAAAAAAAAACGCTTACAAACA
>NW_020696596.1:0-10191 GCF_002925995.2 Terrapene triunguis | reverse complement strand
AGAGTCAAAAAGAGGAAGCTGCTGTCTAAAATGTATCCCCATGTGTCACCTATAAATACTGACTGGATTGTGTAGGTTTGGGTTGTCAGGAGTCTTGTTAAACCCTTGACAGAATTCCTGTATTTCAGGTGGTCAAATTCATTCATTCTCCTTGGTCTTTCCTTCACATTCTCACAGTGCCGAAGAGCGGTGTCTGCTGGAAGTCACTGACCACGATGTCTTGCTGTCCTGTCATGTTTTACCCCTAGCTCCAATAACTGCTAGGATTGTGTTTGTTCTAGTTTTCTATAATTGCTCAGCTTCCAGGCAGCATTCTTCATACTTCACCATCCTCTCTCCTTGTTTTTTTGATTGTCTGCTGGCACAACATCAATTAACATGGGCTTGTTTGCTGTCTTTTTCTACAAATATGTCTGGCCTGTCTGACTGCACTAATCGGTCTGTGATAATTGCCAGATCCCAAAAATCTTACCATCTTCATTCTCTAGAGCTTGGTGTTTGTAATAGCACAGTTTGTGGCAAGTACGTATTTGTACAGAGGATCTAGTGCAGACACTTGGCAAATTCAGAGTGTCTGTTCATATATTTTCTCCCAGATAGACTCTAGTAGTTGCTCAACACATGCGCCACCATCTCTTCCTTTTTAGAACACATTCTGCGGCTTAGGGAGCAGTTGTTGGTGAATTTTACTTCTTACATAATTAAACCCCGTAAGGATTTTTCCTATCCGTTCATTATGAAGCTCTGCCTCTTTTTTTCAGGGATCCTTCTAGAAGTCATGAGTTTGTCCATCTTCTATCACCAATAGGTTTGATCTCTCTCCATCACTGTCCGTGCATTGATCTCTGTGTAAACCTTTCAAATCTTTTTTGGCAGTTTGCTTTCTCCTTTCTTTCATGCTTTCTTGGGCTTGGATGCAGCTCAGTCATTGCTTGTTATCGTGACCGGATGATCTTATTCTGGTTAACTCCTCATATATTTTGATATTATAGTCTTCATTATCAATTGCTTCCTCCACAGATAGCAGAAGTTCTCCTTTATCACATCATGGGATGTACATCCTGTCCATGACTTGATTGCTATCTAATACTCTATGCGTCACCGGTAGCTGTCTTCTTTGGATGTCCATTATTTTTCTTCTCCTCTCAATTACACTTGATCACTCCAGCAATATTCTGTACTACTGGCATCCCCCCACATATTAATGGCTCAGATCACATTCTTAGACTTCAGTTTTTTCCAGAGAGTAGTTCTTGTACATCTGTAATATTCTTTCCTCACTTTTTCTTTCAATTTCTTATTTTGTAGTTCTGACAGTTCCCTGATTCCATGATATTTGTAGGGGTCATGCTGAGATATCATGGATAGTTCCATCATTAACTTGTATGTCATCAGATTGTACCAGTCTGGCCATTTTTACAGATGCTGACACACAGTTAGCCAAGCCAACGTGTAGCTTTATATCTTCACCAAACTTTTCCACACATCATCAATCTCTGTAGCTCCTTTTTGTGACTGTTCATGTAGTTTCAGATTGCTAATGTCTAACAAATTGTTAACTGGTTGTTGGTCTTTGATGATATGGTAAATTGTGGTTATCTCAACAAGCATCCATGTCAGTGGCACCATGGTTTCCACACACAGCACTGGTGCTAAGGAATCCCCTTGAAAGATTTCTCTTCAATGAGATTTCTCTCATTGAACCTCATCAATGAGTCCCTTCCTGGGAGAGTCGAGTGTTCCAGTTAAACATAGATTGCTGCAGAAAGGAAATGATCTGTGTATGAACCTTGGACATTTTCAGTGTCTCAGTGATCCTCGATTGTGAGACACTGTTGGATGGTCTCTTGTAGAAAAAAAGTTAGCCATTGTGTGGGTATACTTTTTTTGTTTTCAATCTTCTGTGACCCTCCTGTTTAGCCAAAGTTGGCCTTTTGTTCCTTTCATGTCTACTGTACTGCTTTTTTGCCAGATCGTCTTTCCCAGAATTATTGTTAGAAGTTTCCTTATAGTTGGTAAACATGTGGTCAGTCTATAATTCATAGGATCACTACTTCTTTCTTTCTTTCTTTCATTGTCCCTGTCACCATTCATCTTGGAAATCCATCCTTCAAACATTGATTAAGTTGTTCAAATAAACAATCATGGAGTGTTGTAAGGCATTTCAGCGAGAATTCAGGCATCCCATCTGGTCTGGGTGATTTCCAATTTTTCATTTATCTCAGTACCTCATTTCTTTCTTTGGTCTTTCTGTGTATTCCTCTGTGCTGTGTTTTGTAAACTTTTTCTTTCATTTCTAATCTGGTTCGCTCTCTGCTTATGTTGTACAGTCTCAGACCAGATTTTCTTCCAGAAGCAGTGAAACTCTTCAACGACATTTATTAGCTCTCTATTTTTGCCTGTTCTGGGGTTTTTTTTTTTCATCAATCAGATGAAAGACTCTCCTAGGGTCTCTGGTGAAGTGACTGTTCTCTCAATACTAATAACTTTGTGCTGAAATCTTTCAAGTCCATGACATCAAGCGATCAGTTTCTCTTTACATTGTTCCTTCATAACTCTCACATCCTTTCATTCAGCTGATATTTCATCTCCAAGGCTGTTTGCTGCTTTTTTCTCTTCAAATTATTTTTCTGATATACATCCAGTAGGCTGGTATCTCAATGAAAAAGCGTACTTTTCTGTTTTAACCTTCATTGCCATGGACATTCTTGAAGATAGGAAGTTTTCCAAAGGTTCATATGTTCAGATGGCTTGATGTTAAACCAATGAGCTGCTACTGTTACTGGAGCATAAATTATATAATTGTACTGGCTAATCCTTGTAGGTTTTTTCTCCAGTTTCCTTGAGCACTTCATAAGTGCTTGCATTATATCATCTGTGCGTGATTGTCTACAAATTTCAGTTGGTAGGGCTGGTGCTCAATGGCTCTTAAATGCTGCATGATCTCGATCAACAAATCCTTCACATTTTCTTTACTTTCTTCAGGTGCTCTTTCACTCATATTTGTCCTCCAATTTTCTTCCATTTCTGGCTTCTGTTTATCTTATGTCACTGCTCCCACCAAAATGTTTGTACATAGTTCTACATGACTAATCTCCTTTTCAGGCTTTCAATCTTCATTTGTGTAAATTCTCCTCTTTGGAATAAAGCTCTCAGTTGTGCAGTGAGTTTATGCTCAGTCATTTCTTTCTCGGTGCTGTCGTTTCTGTCCTTCCAGTGTTGGAGCATTTTCTTTGCTCCAGGCTCTCTCTTCTGGTTTTGCCAAAAGACAACCTCGGATCACTTCTTGGTTTATAAGATGACTCCTTTTCACTCTGTTGTCACAAATGATCTCTGGCTGTTTGGAGAGTTGCATGATACATGAGGTTGTCCACCTCCACACAAAATACTCTCCTTGGGAGGAGGCTGTCATCCAGATACGGTCTTCTGAGGCCCACGTTAGTGGTAATTGATAATTATTATGAATGCCATATTCTCCATACTGGTTTTTGTTGACAGACTATACCCTGTTGGGTGAAAACCCAAAATTTCTAGGCCTCGGCAGTTTCTTTCTCTTCTAGAATTCTAGATATTTTAATAGGGGTCAGCCCAATAAGATTCTACAGATATTACATTCTGTAGTTTTTTTAGAGTATTTATAGAACTGGCCAGATCCCATGCTGGTGTGCCTCAGCCATAGCTCCATAAGCATCAATGGGCCAAATCTCCAGCTGCTGTAAATCAGCCATAGCTCTATTGAAGTTAATGGGACAGATGAAAGAGATATTAGGAAAGAGAGAGACAGCAAGGGTGACTCTATATCCTGGTGGTTAGGGCACTCACCTCCAGATGCAGGAGGCCAAGGATTCAGTCCTTCTACTCCGAAGCTTTTTTATTATTTAACCACAGTGGAACAGCTTCAACAGTAGAGAATGAGGGAGCCCTATGTCCAACTGTCCCAATATCACAGCTGAGCGGTGTTTCTGTGAGTTCCACTGGGGCCTGATCCTGGGATTTAGGGAACTAAAAGAGTAGTTTGGTGCCAAAGTCCTTTTCTGCATCTAGCCCATTTTTGTCTATTTTAAACACACATTTTATAGGATGTAGTAGGCCTCTCTTTACATTCATCCTACTGATCAGATGAGATCCACAGGCCATTTCAATGTACTTGTGTGTTAATTTTATTTTTTCCAGTCTGACAGGTCAGTTTTCCTGAGTAAGTATCAATGGAAAATCAAACCGAAGTGACTGAATTTATTATCCTGGGACTTTCCAATGACCCACAGATGCAGATTTTCCTCTTCCTGGTGTTTTTAGTTGTCTACCTAATCACACTTTTGGCAAACATGGTGATCATGGTGGTGATAAGGACTGATCCTCACCTTCACATGCCAATGTATTTCTTCCTGTCTCATTTATCCTTTGTTGATATCTGCTATTCCTCAGCCATTGTCCCTAATATGTTGGTGCATTTCCTAGCAGAGCACAAAAGCATTTCTGTCAATAACTGCATTGCACAGGTGTTCTTCATTTTCCTGCTGGCTGCTACTGAAATTTTTATTCTCTCAGCAATGGCTTATGACCGCTACACTGCCATCTGTGACCCATTGCGTTACATGGAGATAATGAGCAAAGGGATCTGTGTTCAGCTGGTGAGTGGGGCATGGACAATAGGCTTCTTCCATGCCCTGCTTAACACTATTTTTACCTCCAAGTTGCATTTCTGTGGGCCCAATCAAATCAGCCATTTCAGCTGTGAGCTCCCTCCTCTATTACAACGATCCTGCACTGACACCTTCACCAATCAAGTGGTGCTTCTTACTTCTATTGCGATATTTGGATCAAGCTCCTTTCTCTTCACTCTGGTCTCCTACATTCACATCATCTCCACCATCCTGAGGATACGGTCAGCGGAGGGCAGGCGTAAAGCCTTCTCCACCTGCAGCTCCCACCTTATTGTGGTTGGTTTGTTGTACTTGACAGCTTTTTTCCAGTACACAAAACCCAGCTCAGTGTCTTCTGAAGTGTTGGATGAAATGTTTTCCATTCAGTACAGTGTCTTGACCCCCATGTTAAACCCCATCATCTACAGCCTGAAAAACAAGGAGGTGAAAACAGCTGTAGGGAAAATGTTGGGAAAAGCAAATTTCTCAAGTAGTGTCAATGTTATTTTATTTTTTTAAAAAAGAGCATAGAACTGTGGGTAACTTGTGTTTGGGAGATTCTCAGCTCAGGTATCTGACATTTTGGGCCAAAGCCTCAGCTGGTCTAAATCAGTGTGTCTCCATTGAACTCAGCAGGCCACATCCCCATTGGGTAGAAGAGACACTGGAGCAAAGGGTCCGGGATCCAGGTGTGATGTTGCAGCCCATAAGACTTTACGTAAATATGCTTATGAATGTATATGACATGACTGGAATATGTTTTATGCTACATATGCCATGTAACATATCTATGTGAAGGTTATGATCTACTGAATATATTCATCCTATTTGTATTCATGTGTTATTGTTGTTTTTGAAGTTATGAATATTGGCTGTATAGTTGTTTGGTTTTTAAATAGCCTTAGTAAGGCATTTGTTCAGCTTCTTTAGAAAGGAACTTGCAAGTTATGTGCCCAATCAAGAAGCACTTAACGGAAAATGGATCTTGGAAGACTCCAATCCACATAAATCTACATGAGGACGTTCAAGGTCGCATGTGAACAATGGCTGCTACCTGTAAGTTCTGAGTCATTCATGGATATGTGACTTGCCCATGTGACTCCAAAACTCCATCTTGTAGCTTGAATTCTACACAGGGGGAGGGAGGGGTATCCACCCACAAGAGAGAGTCTATTTAAACCCCTGGGAGACCCTTCATTTTGTCTTCAGCTGGCTCAAGAGAGAGCCTCTCCACCCCCAAGGATACCTGAAAGAAACTGTAACAAAGGACAGTAACTACAAGGGCGTGAGTGATTGCTGGACCCAGACTAGAAGGAGACTAGTCTGTAAAAGGAAGCTTACTGGAACTCCTCTGAGGGTGAGGTATTATCTGTATTCAGTTTTCTTACTGTATTAGGCATAGACTTGCAGGTTTTTATTTTATTTTACTTGGAACCTCTTAAATCCTACTTTATGTATTTAATAAAATCACTTTTTACTTATTAACCCAGAGTAGGTATTAATACCGGGGGAAACAGCTGTGCATATCTCTCTATCAGTGTTACAGAGGGTGAACAATTTATGAATTTACCCTGTATAAAGCTTTATGTTTATGTTTTGTGTAAAACGGATTTATTTGGGGTTTGGACCCCATTGGAAGTTGGGCATCTGAGTGTTGAAGACAGAACCACTTCTTAAGCTGCTTTCAGTTCAAGCCTGCAGCTGTTGGGGGACGTGGCTCAGACCTGGTTCTGGGTTTGCAGCAGGCTAGCGGGTCTGGCTCAAACCAGGCAGGGAACTGAAGTCCCAAGCTCCCAGGGCAGAAGAGCAGAGGCATAAGTAGTCTTGGCACATCAATTGACAGCCCCAAGGGAGTTTCTGTGATCCAACCCGTCACACCTGGGTCTCCATCTTGGGTGAGTGCTAGAAGCACCAGGATCTAGAGCCATTCATGCGCACGCTCTCTCTCTCTCTCTCTAGGCCAATATTTCTTTCAATCTGACCCGCTGACTGCAATGGAGCTATGGCTAATTCATACCACTTGAGGATCTGGCCAGTTCTATGAAAAGAACATCTTTGTCTATTGCAGTCTGTAGTTCTTCTAGAGTATTTTGTTGAAAACCCTATTTAATATCTGTAGTATCTTATAGGATTCATCACTATTAATGTCTCTGTCTCCACTAATAATAACTAATAATGAGTGTGATCCCCAGCTAGGCCAAGATGCACAAAGGAATTAAGTCTCTGTTAGGAGAGATTGAGACACATATCAGGAATCCCATATCGCAGTGGTTAGGGCACCCACATGGGAGGAAGCAGATCCCTTGTTAAAATCTCTCATTATCAGGCACTTGAAAAGGGTCTACTGCATCCCTAACTGCTAGGATAAAAGTTGAGGGGTTTCTTCCACCTAACATCTTCTTATTCTCTCCCCTCTCTCACCATGGTTTCTTGCCACCTGTTACCAGATTTGCCCGTTATTTGGGGGTATGCTCATTTATTAGGGTTACTTTTCTGTGGGGGAGGCAGGAGGGCTGTTTCTGTAATTCTATCAATGTACTGCTTGTGTCACTTGTGTCTTCATATCGAGCCCTACTTCTCCCTTTTGCAAGTCCCCGCCCAATGGAGCTATCCTGCAGGACCTGGGTTCCCCAGGGCTGGGTTCCTCCATCCCCAGAAACAGCTGAGCACATGCTTGCACGCACACACACACATTAACAGAGCGAGTCTGAGTGGACCAGATCAATCAGCACTACCAAACTGCCACCCTTATATGCCCCTGGACTCAGTAGCCTGCGTAGAGCAGCACTTCCAAGCTGCCACTCTCATCTGTCACAGGTTCAGCATGTCCCTATCCCCACTTCCACGTTACAATTGTTCTGGTAGTAAACCTCTTGATGAGCAAACCCCACAGGATTTTTGGCCGCTACAGGGATCTTTAGCTTAGGTAAGAGAAGCATTGCTGCAGAGTAAATGGGAAGCCAGAAACACAGAAGAGTAAAGTTCAGAGAGATAGTGAGGGAAGCAACCAGCTTAACCATAAAAGTTATTTATTGAATAATAGTGATAATCACACAAGGAGAGCCTAAACAAACATAATTGTTACATTATAAAAGATTACAAAAGTCATATATAGAAAACTATTCCTGATCAAACAAGTCAGGGTTAAAAAGTTATACCTGAGGTAGAAAAGAAAGCAGAGAGAGAGGGAGGGAGGGATCTCAGCACTCCATGAAGCTTGAACTGGTAGGGGTTCCCAGGTGATGGTGGTAGCTCAGCGTCATGAGTCCTGGAGACAGGGAGAGTCCCCAGCACGATCAGTCAGGAGAAGATGAAGTCTTAGTGGAACTGATGCAGAGTTTGGATCCATTCATCAGAACACTTACTTGAGCTTGGGTAGGTTTTTTGTTTGTTTGTTTGTTTGTAGGGAAACAACAATGGTTCAAGGGAGAACACTTGTTATTGATTTGTTTATGGGTAAACTGATGACTGAAGGGCTTTCTTTAGGCTAGACAATAGGAGCTGATCACTCTTGGCTATGGGTGGTGTTCCTTCCAGGGAGCTCACAATGCAATTAGACAGCTTCAGTATTTTGGATACCAATCAAGGATTCATTACTATAATTGGTCTGGTAACTGCTGAGCTGTGTGTGTGCAGGCATAGGTTCATTAACATCTGGATCAGAGATCCCCCAGGATGCAATACTTCCCTGCTTTTCTGGTCCCAGAGTTCAGTGTGGTTCTTGCCTTGGAATCTCTGTTCTCCATTCTATAAGCTAATGCCAATTTAGGTGATGTTAGAGGATTCACAGCTGATAATCCCAAGGCAAAGGAGGTGCCTTCCCCCAGAGGAGATAGGGACTGAACTCCTGTGACAGCTGCGGGATTTAGAACACAACCCTCTGCTTGGCCTTTCCCATTGGCTAAGGAACCATCTATCATGTTGGCTTTTTTTAAATCCCATTCTTGGTACCTATGTCTCCCCGTTCACTGTGTAAGAAGCCTTGCTGCCAAACTCAGGCTCTGGAAACCTAGTGATTGGGGAAAAAAATAACCTAAAAGTTATCCACTGGAATGCTCAGAATTAGAACAGCTATGTCCCTTTGTGAATCTAACTCTGGGTGTAAATCCACCTAGTTCCATTGATTTAATGGTGCTATGTGGATTTACATGAACTGGGAATCTGGCCCATAGTGTCCATATTCTAAAGTGATTTTATATTCCTCAAATTTCCCTCGCCGTTGAGTTGGAAAGACCCGTGTATCATCAAGTCTCTACTTAAATCCTAAACATAATAGGAAGTGGTGCTGGCACTATGCACCCTAGTGAAATTCACCCTTAGATGCAGCACCACAGATGGTGGAAAGCAACATATCTCCACTGAAAGAAACAGGGCTACACCGATATATGTCAGCTGAGGATCTTGTCTCAGCGAATAAAGTTAGGATTCAGTATCCACCTTTTGTCAAAATTGTTATTACAGAAATATCGTCTCAGGTAAATGAAGAGTCAACTAGCAGGCTGGGATTTTCAAAAGAGTTTAGGCAAGTTAGGTGCCCTACTCCTATTGGATGGGGAAAATGTAGTCCCAGTGACATGCCCAAGGTCAGTAAGAAAGTCAGTGGAGAGCAAGATATTGAAGCTTGATCCATGGGCCTCTGGTAGTACTAGGCTGAGATGGGAAGAGATATGCACTCCCTGTCCCTGCTAAGAAAGATACCACCCTTTCCTCCTGGTTTCACAGGGAGAATTTCTCCTTTCACATTCTTCACAAAAAATGAATAGAGCTGGTTGAAAATGGGAATATTTTCATGAACAAAAAATCGTGGCCCTCTTTCTCATTAAAATTCACAACTTTTGCAACCAGCTCATTGAATAGAAAATAGCATGATTTAACTACTGTCCCCTCTTGCTTTTGCAGGGTGTCCTGCCTACTAAGTGTCACTCTGTTGGACTGTAATTTTTTTAGAACAGGAATGATGGCCACTTCTATGTTTGTTAGTTCTGGTCAATTTTTTCCCCTATGTTTGGAAAACAAAATCTGAAAGTATTGTTACATCAAGATAGAAATTTTCTGTGGGAAAATCTGAATTTTGAATAAAAATATTTATTTTTGTTGGGGGGGGAAGATTCCATTTCAATTTGACATTTCAAAATGAAATGAGAGTTTTTGTTTCAAAATGTCCAATTGAAATGAAAACTTTCATTTTGAATTGATAATGTCACTTAAATTGACAATAAAATGACTTCTCTCAAGCTCATTGTAAATAAAAATATTCATTCAATAAGAATTTTTTTTGAAATAGACACTTAAAGAGGAAATGTTTTGTTACAATCAAATTTACAAATGAAATGTTTAGACATTTCTGCATCCAAACCTTTTAGAATTTTTAATCTTATGAAAATTTTGACATTTCATTTTTTTGGCCCCGTTGGGATTAAATGAAATGTCAAAATACGTAGCTTCCTGTGTGATCGAAATTTCTGTATCATCTCTAATATTTGTACACTGCCAAGTATAAGAAGGAACTGATTTCATAGATTCAAAGGCCAGAAGGGATCACTGTGAT
>NW_020696595.1:0-3311 GCF_002925995.2 Terrapene triunguis | reverse complement strand
GGCTCGTCCCTTCCAGGGGCGGCTGGGAGCCAGGCCGCCCCGCTACACGGCCCCCCCCTCAAGGCTGGCACCCGGGTACCGGGGCCAGACCCTTCCATACCTCCTAGGCGGGAAAGGAAGTCGGCGTTCGCATGGTCTTTCCCGGCCCGATGGCGAACAGTGAAGGCATAAGGTTGCAGCGCCAAGTACCACCACTGCAGCCGCATATTATGGTCCTTCATGCGGGCCAGCCACTGAAGAGCAGAATGGTCGGTGACCAAGATGAAAGGGGTTCCTAGGAGGTAGTAGCGTAGGGCGTCACAAGCCCACTTCGTGGCTAGGGCTTCCTTTTCTACCACCGCATAGTTCTTCTCTCGGGGGAACAGCTTCCGACTGATGTAGAGGACCGGATGCTCTTCCCCGCCGACCTCTTGGGAGAGGACCGCCCCCAGTCCCACTTCCGAAGCGTCGGTTTGCAGGACAAAGGGCTGGTTAAAGTCGGGGCTATATAAGACTGGCTCTTGGCATAGGCTTGTTTTGAGGGTTTGAAAGGCCTCGTCACACTCGCGGGTCCAGACCACTTGCTGGGGGCTTTCCTTCGTCAAGAGCCCCGTTAAGGGGGCGGCAATCGCCGCAAATTGGGGGATAAAGCGTCGATAATACCCCGCCAGCCCCAGAAACTGGCGTACCTGCCGTTTCATGGCGGGCGGGGGGCAGGTCGCAATGGCCTACACCTTGTCCACCAGCGGTTTTACCTGTCCATGCCCGATAGCGTACCCCAAATACTTAGTTTCTTGTCGGCCGATGCAGCACTTCTTCGGGTTGGCCGTTAGTCCGGCTGCCCACAGGGACCTCAGGACGGCTGCGACCTTTTCTAGATGGTTCTCCCACTGTGGACTGTAAATGACCACGTCATCCAAATAGGCCGCCGCGTAGTCTTGGTGGGGTTGGAGGAGGCGGTCCATCAGGCGCTGAAACGTGGCCGGGGGCCCGTGCAGGCCGAAGGGCATTCGGGTAAACTGGTATAGGCCCGTAGGGGTGGCGAACGCAGTTTTCTCCCTGGAAGTAGGGTCCAGGGGGATTTGCCAATACCCCTTGCTAAGGTCAAGGGTCGTGATGTAGCGAGCTCCTCCTAACCGGGCCAACAGCTCGTCTATCCGGGGCATGGGGTAGGCATCGAACTTGGAGATGGCATTCACGCGCCTAAAGTCAATGCAGAACCGTTGGGAGCCGTCGGGCTTTGGTACCAGCACGACTGGGCTTCGCCACTCGCTGTGCGAGGGTTCAATCACCCCCAGGTCCAGCATCGCCCGTACCTCCTCATCCACGACGCATCTCCGGTGATATGGCAAGGGCCTGGTCGCGCCGCTAATCACCACCCCCGGCTCCGTTTGGATCCTATGGTACACCAGGGTGGTGGCTCCCGGTTGGGCCGTGAAGGTGTAACGGAAGGCTCGTAGGAGGCACCGGGTTTGCTTGAGTTGGTCCTCCGTTAGGGTCTCCCCCAGTTGGGGTTCCTCAGGGTCCTGAGTATGGGCTATCTGGGGCCCTAGCTCGGGTTCTGGTGGGTAGGGGTTAATCAAAAGCCCTTCCCGTTCCCGCCAGGGCTTGAGCAGGTTGACATGGTACCGCTGTATCCTCTTCTTCTGATCGGGCTGGTTGATCTCATATGTGACCGGCCCCACCTTCCGAACTACCTTATACGGCCCTTGCCAGCGAGCCAGCATCTTCGACTCACTGGAGGGGAGGAGGAGTAATACCCGGTCTCCGGGTAAAAAGTCCAGTGTTTGGGCGCCCCGGTTGTACGTCTGGGCTTGTGTCTCCTGGGCGGCTTTCAAATTCTCTCGGGCCCGGTCTCCAGCCTGCTTAAGACGCTCCTGGAGCTGGATCACGTACTTTAAGAGGCCTTGGGCCGGTGAGGGGGTTTGCTCCCAAGTTTCCCTCATTAGGTCCAATAGGCCCCGCGGTCGACGGCCGTACAGCAGTTCGAACGGCGAGAAGTTCGTCGACGACTGGGGAACCTCTCGGACGGCAAGGAGCAAGGGCGGGAGTAGCTGGTCCCATCGACGCAGGTCCTCCTGGGGAAACTTCCGGAGCATGTCTTTTAGGGTCCGGTTAAACCTCTCGACCAGCCCGTCAGTCTGGGGATGATAGACTGACGTCCGCAGTTGCTTGACCCCCAGCAGCTCACACACCTGCTGGAGCAACCATGAAGTAAAGTTCGTCCCTTGATCCGTAAGGATCTCGTGGGGTAGGCCGACACGGGCAAAAACCTTCACCAGCTCATCGGCGATAGTGCGGGCTGTAATGTTCTGGAGGGGAATTGCCTCTGGGAATCGGGTGGCATAGTCCAACATCACTAAGATGTATTGAAACCCCGCACTGCTCTTGGGAAGAGGCCCCACCAGGTCCATGGCCACGCGCTCGAAGGGGGTCTCGATTAGGGGCATCGGGATCAACGGGGCCTTGGGAGTCCGCGCCGGGGCAGCCAACTGGCAACCCGGGCAGGAATTACAATAACTCTTGACCTCCTGGTACACCCCTGGCCAGAAGAAGCGTCCCAAAATCCGGGCCAGGGTCTTCTCCTGACCGAGGTGTCCAGCCGCGGGGACGTTGCCGGGACCAACGGGCCAACTTCATGACGGACCGTCGATGACACCGGGGAACGAGGAGTTGGGTCCGGGTCTCCCCCGTGCGGGGGTCCCGTTCGACCCGATACAGGCGCTCCTGCCGCAACTCAAAGTGTGGCCACTGGGCCGCTCGACCGGGGTCGAGGACAGTCCCGTCAGTCACGGCCAATTGTTCGTATACCCGCTGAAGTGTGGGGTCGGCCCGTTGGTCCCGGCAAAAGTCCGGGGTGGGCGAGGGATCCTCCCCCGCCCCTGGGGGAGCGTTCTCTGGTTCTCCTGCCGAGCTGGTGGTCTCGGGGGCTTCTCTCTCCTCTCCTTTGCTCTCGGGGGCCTCCCCTTCTAAGGCTGGCATGGCCCGCGGGTCGTCTCTTGCGTGGCGGCGGAGGATCGCGGGAAACTCCGGCCAGTCCCGACCCAGGATCACCGGGTATGCCAGTCGCGGGGCAAGTCCCACCACCAGTGATCGGGTGACCCCCTCAATCGTTAGTTGGGCCCTGGCACTCCGGTAGGGCCATATGTCCTCATGGATACACTGTAGGCGAATTTCACCCAGTCGGGCGTCAGCCGGGGGACCCAAGTGTCGGCGGACTAGCGTCTGTCCGCAGCCCGAGTCGAGGGGATCCCTCAATGACCACTGGTACGGTGATCTTGGCCGCTTGGGAGGGACGGGCCCGAGCCTCCCCTGCACAGACCTGACCAAAG
>NW_020696594.1:0-6615 GCF_002925995.2 Terrapene triunguis | reverse complement strand
CAATTAAGTAAGAGAAAAAAAACTTTTGAAGTGATAATCAAGATAGCTCAGTACAGACATTGAATCTATCTCCCCTTGTAAGTATTTTCACACTTGCTTCTTATCAAACTGTCTGTACTGAGCTATCTTGATTATCACTTCAAAAGTTTTTTTTCTCTTACTTAATTGGCCTCTCAGAGTTGGTAAGACAACTCCCACCTGTTCATGCTCTCTGTATGTGTGTATATATATCTCCTCAATATATTTTTCACTCTATATGCATCCGAAGAAGTGGGTTGTAGCCCACGAAAGCTTATGCTCTAATAAATTTGTTAGTCTCTAAGGTGCCACAAGTACTCCTGTTCTTTTTGCGGATACAGACTAACACGGCTGCTACTCTAAAACCTAAAAAATCCATTTGACTCTTTAATTCAAAGTTGCAAAACTGACAGACCTTTTTGCCAGACACAGGTAATCAGTGTTGGTTGGCTTTGAGATTTGGTATTTAACCCTTAAGGGGTAACTTGATTCTTTACAAAATTTAAATGTTTTCAAATAAAGACCAAGTCATGACTGCAGCAGGGCAGTCAAAATCAGAAGAATAGGGAGAGATTCTGGATTCTTTTTGTTTGTTTGTTTGTTTGTTTTTGTAACAAAATAGCAGATGAAAGCTGTAGTAAAAGAATAAAGACAGGCCCCTCTGAAGCAACAGCAGGGGTGAGGTGCACAAAACAAAAAGAAGCAATGTTAGAAACACTAAGCCTTAAAATGGCTCTGTGTAATCAGACTGTCACTTTGATAAGGGTACATAAAACTCTGTAAGAACAGAAGAAACAGTTACACCGTATGTAAAAATTGATATGGCTAACGTTTTAAAAGTTAAAGTATAGAAGGAATGTGCAGACATGTGCAGTGTATATTATAGAGGGGGGTAAAAGAAATGCAAACAAAACATGCTACTTAATTAAAATCCTATTAGGGCTCCAAAG
Source organism: Terrapene triunguis (assembly GCF_002925995.2). Classification (NCBI taxonomy): domain Eukaryota; kingdom Metazoa; phylum Chordata; order Testudines; family Emydidae; genus Terrapene; species Terrapene triunguis. The sequence continues at coordinate 5,647 of NW_020696594.1, read as the reverse complement.
GAGCCACAATAGACTGTGTTTTCTTTTTCAGATCTCTGTGTGTTTTGGAAGCAAGAGTTAAAAGTAATCAAAATTCTGGTAAAAGTTAATTGTGTTCCTTTTAAGACAGAGTCTCTGAGCTCTGCTGATGGCTTTGAATCCAAAAGCCAAGCCTGTGTTGATGCAAATTACCTAACTGATAAAGGAAGTGAGAGAACTGCCAGCACAAAGAAGTTGCAGATAAAGAACATACCTGGTCAGCAAACAAATTGTCTAAATAAAAGGCATGGTATAACAAGATACCTTTAATTAAAATAAATTTAATGTTAATAAGTTTGTAACAATGTATAGTGTGTATGATTTTTGAAAAAAAATCCTTTATGGTAATGATGCTTTTCAGCTGTTACCTGTGAACAAACTTAAAGCTTAACACAGCAGGAAAGACATTGTAAACTTGGTCTGCTGTAAAGGAAAAACTGAGGTACACCACCTCATGGATTTAATGTCTGAACAGTGGGATAATTTCCCCATAACTCTTAAAAGATAGAAGCCATTGAAACCTGGCCTGCCTATAGAACAAAAACACTGGAAAATATGGAGGTAATTCCTCTTGTTTTGCCTGCAATCAGCAAGGGTATTTGTGAAAGAAAGGAATATTTTAAGTAATAATGAATGCCACCCCAAAAGGGGTAGAAAAATGTTATTTTTTGTCTTTCAGGAAAAAGCTGATACCAGCTACAGGACAACCTAATACAGAAACAAATAAAAGTGGGTATGATTATCCATGCCTGTTGCTCCAAAGCCCTGTAGTAAAGACATCTCACTAGGATCCTGTATGTGGGATAAAATGAATAATGAGACCAAAGTACTGTATAATGGGCTATATGTATGTGTTAATTCTTGGGGAAAAGTGTTTTAAAAGAATTGAAGTGTTAGCAACCTTCCAATAGACAAATGTAAATGTAATGCAAGTACTGTGTTTACAAAAGGTAAAAAGGTAACATAGTTCCTAAAACAAACAAAAAGGCAATGTGGGAAACTGAACCATTCATATTATACATGCAAATGGCAACATATTAAGAATTGCCACTGCAGAAAGACATAACAGCTTACCATTGGCATAACATATTTTCTGAATGGTCTCCCACAACTAATGGCATACTAATGTTACTAACCCTAATTGTTTTTGGTTTTAAATTGTATGTGGGTTTAATTGGAATGTTTGAAATGTGCTGTTGGATAAAACAAATGTATGCAAAGCTAGAGCCACAGGCCCAAATCACCTCCCAGTATTTTCTATTATGTGGACTAAATAAGAAGTGACACTGTTGATTAATAATCTTAGTGTCAAAAGCGGGATATGTAGGAGCAAGATTTTATAATGTCCCATAAGAATTAATGTGTGATTTGATTTCATCCTGTCAGCCACCCTTTTTGAATAGCAGAAAGGAATGACAGACCAGAACAATCCTTATGACTGATTATGGTCACCCTTTCGTTTTAGAATAAGTTATAATGTCTACTATGGTTTCCTATATGTATTACAAAGTAGGCACTCTAGTTATATATACATTTCTTTGTTTTAAGGTTTAGTAAGTAAGAAACAGGATTCTCTATTGTGTCTATGTTAGGTAGATTAGAGGAACATTAAAGACCTGGGTCTCAATGTAAATTGTCTTGGTTATTGATTGTAAAACTTAGCAAGGTTTTAATTTGCAATGCCTTTTTGCTCGATATAAAATACTACTGTTTGTATTCTTAATCTGTTTGTGTGAATGAGGAATGTATGCATCAGAAAAAGATAAGGTGTGAAGGCCATTGTTATAGCCAGAGTCAAGGAAAAAGAAGTAAAGAGACTTAAAGGACATCAAAGAATCATCAGGTACTGTTTACTACCCAGACGGCTGTTAAACTATCTGGCATCGCAGCGTGGATACATGCTTCGCAGTGTAAGAAGGCACCACCCCCAGTGAACCAATCATCACCTCAGGATCACGCAGAGTCAATTTTGACTCCAGAAGAAGACATAGAGGAACAGCCTGCAATACCTTACCATCTACGCTCTCGTAAGGGTTGCCAGAAGCAGACGACGACCTAAAGCAAGGCCCAAAAAGAAGCAGTAGTGAGCCTAGCGCCTGCTGCCTGGTGGATGTAAAACCGTGACTGCGGTTCCCTCAGTTGAGGTTGTCAGAACCAGAAGGACCTTGCCTCCAACATGCGCCTCTGGTGGTGCCTGTTCCTTGGCTGATGGTGTCTTAAGGTCTGGGGAGTCCACAATGACAGTTCTTTTATCCAGCAGCAAGTGTGGATAGCTCAGACCCTTAATATTTCTAATTGCTGGGTCTGCAGCCACATCCCAGCCCACTCTCAAGCTGGTGTTCCTGTCCTGGCAATCCCACTCAATTCCCCAGACCTCACTGGAGGACCTCGTCCGTTTAACAAAACATGGAACAATAATGACACTTGGGAAGCAGTGGGAATAAATGTATCTAAATGGATAAGTGTGGTGGAGGGAAAAGGTTATTGGTGTTGGGTGTGTAATGGGACAGGGCTGGATCTGGGAAAAAGCCATTGCCTTCAGCATATTGTGGCCAATGGTGTATGGGATTATTCGAACAAAACTAAAAAGTGGCGGGCTGGGTATGGGGATATGAAATTTTTTCTTGACCTGAGGATCAAACAGAAAAATCAATTTCATGTTCCCCCTACAGTAACCTTAGTGAAAACAATACAATCTTTCAACACCATGCAAAAAGGCTCCTGAGGTTACAAGTAGTAGTTGAAATAATGGCAAATGAAACCAGAGAGAGTTTAAAAAACCCTGGCCAAAGAAACAGAGGCGATCTGACAGATGGCCCTCCAAAACAGTCAGGCATTGGACATAGTGCTGGCGGCCAAAGGAGGGACCTGTGCTCTCATTGGAAAAGAATGTTGTGTGTTCATACCTGACGACACCAATGAGGTAATAGATCGCGTTAGTCACTTAGAACAAATCGCATATCTTCCCCATGAAGAGCCGAGTTCTTTATGGAAGTGGCTAAGTAACCTGTTCAATTTCTCTGGCATAGGAAACTGGTTGTTTCAGGGTGCCCTGACTATCCTGTTTGAAATCTTAATAATTTTTGTATGTTTTCAGCTAATCTCCTGTTGTATCCAGAATTGTGTAAGGTATGCCACCCAAGTGACTGCCCCAAAACAGAGTGCTAATATGATGATTTTGAAATATCACTGATGAACGAAGAGATAAAGAACAATTAATATGTGGAAGCCAGTAATTGTTGGTCTTTGCGTAAGCTTGACCAAAAGGAGGGATTGTGAAAGTGAAATGAATTATATTAAAGAAATAGAATGAATTAAAGAATGTTGTATGTACCTTTAAGTAGAAATGCTGCAAACCAGGGGGCAGGAAAGCAGACATTAACTGCTTAATGAATTGCCCCACTTAAGGGCAATTGGTGAAGCATTAGCCTTAGATCGATAAGAGTTAATAAGGAAGCAGGATATGCATATTGTGCCCTTGCAAATTTTACAATTTTGCTCTCTCTGTCCCTTTGTTTAGTTCGTACCCTTTTATCTGTGTAAATAAGACTGTTTGAATCTTGCATGGGGGCTCACATTATCTGAATGTATTAGCAGAGCGCTGTGCTAATAAAACAGAGTGGTCTGACAAACTATGAGTCCTGAGTCTAACTTTGACACAGGTTAGTGAAAAATGAATCTTCTGGACATTTGTAGAATTTCATGGAACCTTCCAGACTTTGAGAACTACATTTTCCTCACACCTCTTAGAATGTTGTCAGCCATGCCCTCGCAGGTATATAAGGGGCAGGGCATCGTCAATCAGTCAGTGAGCATAAGAACAAAGTGAAGTGATGTGAGAGTCCTGCTGCAATATTCTGACCCTTCCTTTATTATGTAATTATGAAAGTGAACTTGTGTTTAACTTGTGTTTCTATCGAACCCCTATCTATTCAATAATATAAAAGAAATACTGTTACTTCTTTTGTCATGCTTAACATATAATATAAAATGAGATACAACTGCAATAAAAAAATAAGGTATTCAAAAGTTTAACAAATTGGGGAGGGGGGGTGCGGAGGCGCCGAAGACACTCCTCCCCGGGATGCCATTTGGTCTAGGGTCAGCCTTGCCAAAGACCATAGAGTAATCCAGTCTCACCATTGTAAACTTAAAAATGCAGTAGAGTATGGTCACAATTCTTAATATTGAAAGAGAAACTTTTATGTAATATTTGCAACTACAGTGGAACAAAGTGCTCAGCTCAGTGATTATAGGGTGAGTAGTAGCAAATTAAGATTTAACAATGTTGTTGCAGTTTTCCCCAACTCAAAAAACCCACCACAGTTATAGAAAAAAAAAAGTGGAAAAAGCTCAAAAGGTTTTATGAAGTGACATGCAAACCACATTCTGTGCAATCCACTTCATAAGCATAGTTACTCTATGCACATAGTCCAAAATGGAAGCTTGAAATTAAATAAAAGACACAGAAAATAAATAGATATATTTATAGTGTCCTCATGGCTTAAAACAAGCCCAAGCAAAACCCTCCAGGAGCAGAGGGGCAGTTCACACCTCATCAGGGCATGTATGGGACAAACCCAGCCCAGCCTCACAGGAACAAAAGATACTGGCCTAGGCAGCAACAAACGAGCTGTTGGACTCTTGAGTGAGTTACCCCCCTTCCCTTGGTCAGTTTGGAACTATGATGAGATAATGCTCAACTGATTCTGAAAGGGGGGAGCAAAGCAAAGATGGAAGAAAGAGCATGATAAAAGGGAGAGACCCTTTCCATGTGCTCTCTCTTTCATCTCCATCTACAGACACTACCACCAAGCAACTGAAGCGCTGATCAAAGGGGAGAACCTGGCTGAAGGGCAACCAGCCAGTCTGTGGTGAGAAGCATCTAAGTTTGTAAGGGTACTGAAAATGTTAAGATCAGCTTAGAATGTGTTTTGCTTTTATTTCATTTGACCAAATCTGACTTGCTGTGTTTTGACTTACAATCACTTAAAATCTCTATCTTTTGCAGCTAATAAATTTGTTTGTTTATTCTACCTGAAGCAGTGTGTTTGTTTTGAAGTGTGTCAGAGACTCCCCTTGGGATAACAAACCTGGTACATATAAATTTCTTTGTTAAATTGACGAACTTATATAAGCTTGCAGCATCCAGCGGGCATAATTGGACACTGCAAGAAGGAGGTTCCTAGTGTTGTGTCTGGGACCGGAGATATTGGCTAGTGTCATTCGGTTGGACAATCCAAGCAGCAGCTGGCCAAAAGTGCCCACTCATGTAGCTAGGATCAGCTTATATGCTATAGGCTGTGCGTGAACAACCTGGGAGTGGGGGTTCTCACAGCAGAGCAGGGTAAGGCTGGCTCCCAGAGTCAAGGATTGGAGTGACCTAGCAGATCACCGGTCCAGATAACACCAGGGGAATGTCACAGACTGAAACTGTTGTTAAAATCCAATCCTACGTCCTTGGTAAATAATGATGATGACTGGTCACTACTACAGAGCAATCTCAATCACTTGGTAAACTAGGCGCAAGCAACCAACCAATATGCATTTTAATATGGATAAATATATACATTTAGGAACAAAGAATGCAGACCACACTTACAAGATGAACTCTATCCTGGGAAGCTGT